>NW_007224439.1:0-12926 GCF_000164805.1 Carlito syrichta | reverse complement strand
GATGGAATGGAAGTGAATACAATGGAATGGAATGGAATGTTAACGATTGGAATGGAATGGCTTGGAATTGAATGAAATGGATTTGAATTGAATGAATTTGAATGGAATGGAATGGAATGGAGAAGATTGGAAAGGAAAGGAATGAAATGGAATGGAAGAAATGGAAAGGAATAGTATGTTGAGGAATGGAATGGAATGGAATTGAATGGTATGCAATACAATGGAACAGAATGGAAAGGAATGGAATGGAATGGAGTGGGGACGAATGGAATGGAATGGATTGGAATGGAATATGGATGGAGAGGAATGAAGTGGAATGTAATGTAATGGAGAGCAATGGAATGGAATGGAGAGGAATGGAATGGATTACAGAGCAATGGAATGGAATCGAATGGAGAGGAATGGAATGGAATGGAATGGAATAGAATGTAATGGAGTGGAATGGAATAGAATGGAAAGAGATGGATTGGAATGCAATGGAATGGAATTGAATGGAAAGGAGAGGACTGAAAATGAATGGAATGGAATGGAGTGATATGGAGAGGAATGGAATGGAATGGAATGGAATGGAATGGAAAAGAATGAAACGGAATGAAAGGAAATGGAATGAATGGAGTGTAATGGAATGGAGAAGAGTAGAATGGAGAGGAATGGAAAGAAATAGAATGCAATTGGATGGATTTGAGAGGAATGGAATGGAGATGAATGGAATGGAATGGAATGGAATAGAATGGTGAGGAATGGAAACAAATGTAATGGAGCGGAATGCAAAGGAATGTAGAGGAATGAAATGTAATAGAATGGAATGGAAGGGAAACTTATGGAGAGAAATGTAATGTAATTCAATTGAATGGAATGGAAAGGGGAGGAATGGAATAGAATTGATGGTATTTAATGAATTGGAGTGGAATGGGATGGAATAGAACAGAATGTAATAAAGTGGAATGGAGAAGAATAAAATGGAATGGAATGGATAGGAGTGGATCCAATGGTATGTAAAGGAACGGAATGGAATGGGGAGTATAGTAATGGAAAGGAATGGAATGGAAAGTATAGGAAAGAAATGGAATGGAGAAGACTGGAATGGAATGAAGAGGAATGGAATGGAAAGGAATAGAATGTAATAGAAGGAAAGGATGGGGTGGAATCCAATGGAGTGGAGCGGAATGGAATGGAATGGAATGGAACAGAATGGCAAGGAATAGAATGGGATACATTCGAATGGAATGGAATGGATGGGAGTGGAATTGAGAAGAATGGAATGGAATGGAAAGGATGGAATAGCATGGAATAGAACGACGAGGAATGGAATGGAATGGAATAGAGAGGAGTGCAAAGGTATGGAGTGGAATGAATTGGAATAGAATGGAATGGAAGGTAATCGAATGTAGAAAAAGGAAATGGTATGGAATCAATTAAGTGGAGAAGAATGGAAAAGTATGGATGAAAAGAATGTAGGGTAAAGCAATGGAAATTAATAGAATGGATTAGAGTGGAGTGGCATAGAATGGAATGGAATGAATTGGCATGGAATGGAGAAGAATGAAATGGAATGGAATGGAGAGGAATAAAATGGAATAGAATGGAATTGAATGGAATGGAAGGGAGAGCAATGGAATTGAATGGAAATGAAAGGAAAGGAGTGGAGAGTACTGGAATAGAATGGAATGGAACGAAATAGAGTTGAAAAGAATGAAAATGAATGGAATGGAAAGGAATAGAATGGAGAGAAATGGAACTGATTGGAAAGGAATGGAATTGAATGGTATGGAGAGGAATGGACTGGAGAGGAATGGAATGGAATGGAGTGGAATGGAGAGGTATAAGATGAATGGAATGGAGAAGAATGGAGAGGAATGGAATGGAATGGAATCTAAGGCAATGGAGTGGAATAGAATGGGGAGGAATGTAGAGAAATGGAATGGAATGGAAATGACAGGAATTGAATGGAATAGAGATGAATGGAATGGTATGGAATGGAGAGGAATGGAATAAAAGAGAACGGAATGGAATAGAGAGGATTGGAATGGAAGGGAAAGGAATGGAATGGTATGGAATGCAGTGGAATGAAATGGAAAGGAATGAAGTGAAATGAAATGGAGTGGAGCTGAATGGAATGGAGAGGAATTGAATGAAAAGGAATGGAATGGAATGCTATTGATTGTAATGGAAAGGAATGGAATGGAATGGAATGAAGAGGAATGGAGTGAATAGGAATGCATTTGGATGCAATGTAGAGGAATTGAATGGAATCGAATGAAGTGAAATGGAATGCAGAGGTGAAAATGGAAATAACAGGAATGGAATGGAATGGTATAGAGAGGATTGGAATAGAAAGGAATGGAATGGAGTGGAATGGAATTGAATGGAATGCTTTTGAGAAGAATGGAATGAAGTGGAGAGGAATGAAATGGAGGGGAGTGGAATGCAAATGTAAAGGATGGAATGCAGAGGATTTTAATAGCATGGAAAGGAATGTAAAGGAATGGAATACAATGGAATGGAAAGAATTGGAATGTAATGGAATGGACTGGAGAAGAATGGAATGGAAAGGATTCGAGATGAAGGGAATGGAAAGGAGTTGAGTGGAATGCAATGTAGTTTAGTGGAATGGAATGGAATGGAGAGGAATGGAATTAATTGGACTATAATGGAATGGAGAGGATTGGAAAAGAATGCAATGGAATGGAATGGAACAGAATGGAATGGAGAGGTATGGAATAGATTGGATAGAGAGGAATGGTATTGGATGGAATGGAATGGAATAGAGAGGTATGAAATGGAAAGAAGTGGAGTGGAATGGAAAGGAGAGTAATGGAATGGGATTGAGAGGAATGGAATTGAATGGAATGGAATAGAATGAAATGGAATGGAATGGAGAGAAATGGAATGGAAAAGAATGGAATGAAATGGAAGGAATGGAACTGAAAGGAAAAGAATGGAATGGAGATGATAGGAATGGAATGGAGAGGAATGACATGGAATAGAATGGAATGGAACAGAATGCAATGGAAAGTAATGGAATGGAATGGAGAGTAATGGAATAGAATGGAATGGAACGGAATGGAAAAGGAGAGAATGGAAATGAATGGAATGGAATGGAATAGAATGGAGAGTAATGAAAGAGATTAGAATGGACTGGAATGGAATAGAATAGAGAGGTATGCAAGGAAAAGGAGTGGATTGATTGGAATAGAATGGAATGGAAGGGAATGGAATAGAGAGGTATGTAATGGAATGGAATCAATGGAATGGAGAGGAATGGAATAGAATGGATGGAACAGAATGGAGCGGAATGGAACAGATTGGAATGGAATGGAATTGATTGGAATGTAATGTGGAGGAATGGAATGAAATGGAAAGGACAGGATTGGAATGGAATTGAACGGAATGGAATGGAATGTTGAGGAATGGAATGGAATGCAATGGATTGGAATTGAATGGAATGGAGAGGAATTGATTGGAATGGAATGAAGATGAATGGAATGGAACGGAAAGGAATGGAATAGAATGGAAAGGAAAGGAATAGAATGGAATGGAATGAATGGAATGGAATGGAACGTTAAGGAATAGAATGGATTGAAATGGAATGGAACAAAATGGCAAGGAATGGAATGGAATGGAGAGGAATGGAATGACATGGAATGGAATGGAATAGGAATGGATAGTAATGGAATGGAATGGAGTGGAATGGAATGGAATGGAGAGGAATTGAATGGAATGGAGAGGAAAGGAATGGAATGGAGTGGAATGGAATGGAGTGGAGTGGAATATAATGAAACGGAATGGCAAGTATGGAACGTAAGGGAATAGACATGGAGAGGAATGCAAAGGAATGGAATGGCGAAGAAAGGAATGGAAAGGAATTAAATGGAGAGGAATGGAATAGACTGGAATAGAATAGAATGAAATGGAGTGGAATGGAATTTAAATGAATGGAATTGAATGGAATGGATTGAAGACGAATAGATTGGAAGGGAGTGGAAAGGGATGGAATGGAATGCAATGGATTGGAATGGAATGGAATGGAAAGGATGGAAAATGAATGGAATGGAAGGGAATGGTATGAAGAGGATTGCAGTGTAATGGAATGCAAAGGAATGGAATGGAGATGAATGAAATGGAATGGAATGAAATGGAGAGTAATGGAATGGAATGGAATGAAGAGGAGTAGAATGGAGAAGAATGGAAAGAAATCGAAAGTAATTGAATGGTTTGGAGAGGAATGGAATTGAGATGAAGGGAATGGAATGGAATGAAATGAAGCAGAATGGAATAGAATCAAATGGAATGGAGTGGAATGGAATGGAAAGGAGAGGAATGGAATGGAGTGGAGAGGAATGGAAGGGAGTGGAGAGGAATGGAAGGGAGTGGAGTGGAATGAAATGAAATGGAATGGAATGCAGAGCATTGGAATAGCATGGAAAGGAATGGAAAGGAATAGAATGGAATGGAATGGAATGCTAAAAAATGGAATGGATTGGAATGGAATGGAAGGAATGTAATGGAAAGAAATTGAAGGGAATGTAATGGAAAGAAATTGAAGGGAATGAATTGAAGTGCAGTTGAGTGGAATAGAATGTAGTATATTGGAATAAAACGGAATGGAGTGGAGAGGAATGGAATGAAATAGAATATAATGGAATGGAGAGGATTGGAAAGGAATCATATGGAATGGAATTGAGAGGAATGGAAAGGACAGGTATGGAATGGAATGGAATGAAATGGAGAGGAATGGAATCAGATGGAATTGACAGGAATGAAGTGGAATGGAGTGGAGTGGAATGGAATGGAGAGGAATGGAATGGAATGGAATGGAGAGAAATGGAATGGAGAAGAATGGAATGGAATCGAATGGAATGGAATTGGACGGAGAATAATGGAATGGAATGGGGTGGAATGAAATGGAATAGAATGGAATGGAACGGAATGCAATGGAAAGCAATGGAAAGTAATTGAATGGAGTCTAATGGAATAGAATGGAATGGAATGAAATGGAGAGGAAAGGAATGGAAATGAATGGAATGGAATGGAATAGAATGGAGAGTAATGGAAGAGATTTGAATGGAATTGAATGGAGAGGACTGGATTGAAGAGCACTGGAATGGAATGGAATGGAATGAAATGGAATGGAATGAACAGGGATGATAGGAATGGAATGGAGAATATTGGAGAGGAATGTTATGGAATGGAATGGAGTGGAGTGGAATGGAATGGAATGGAGTGGAATGGAATGGGGTGGAACGGAATGGAATGGGGAGGTATGGAATGGAATAGATAGGAAAGGAATGCAATGTAGGGAAATTGATGGAATGGAATGGAGTTAGGGGAATGGAATGGAATGGAGAAGATTAGAATGGAATGGAATAGAATTAGAATGTTGAGGAATGAATGAAATGTAATTGAATGTTTACGAATGGAATGTTTACGAATGGAATGGAATTGAACGGAATGGCAAGGAATGGGATGGAGATGAATGGAATGGCATGGAGTGGAATGGAATGTGAATGGAGAGGAATGGAATGGAATGTAGTGGAATGGAATGGAATGGAGAGGATGGAATGGATTGGAGATGAAATGAATGGAATGGAGAGGAATCGAAAGGAGTGGAGTGGAATGGAATGGCACTTAATGGAAAGGATTGGAATGGAATGGAATGGAAAGGAAAGGAATGGAGAGGAATGGAATAAAATGGAATGAAATACATTGGAATGGAATAGGAAAGGAGAGGAATGCAAAGGAATGGAATGGAATGGAACGGAGAAAAAAAGAATGGAAAGAGATGGAATGGAATACAATGGATTGAATATGAATGGAATGGAATGGTATGGAAAGGAATGAATGGAATGGAATGGAATGGAATGGAATGGAATGGAAATGAATGAAATGGAATGGAAATGAATGAAATGGAATGGAATGGAATGGAGTGTAAAGGAATGGAGAGGAGTATAATGGAGAGGAAGGGAAAGAAATTGAATGTAATTGAATTCATTGGAGGGGAATGAATTGGAGATGAATGGAGTAGAATGAAATGAATGGAATGGAATGGAATTCAATGGTGAAGAATGGAAACAAAAGGAATGGAGTGGAATGCAAAGGAATGCAGAGGAATGAAATGTAATAGAATGGAATGGAAGAGAAAGGAATAGAGAGTAATGTAATGGAATGTAATGGAATGCAGTGGAATTGCGAGGAATGGAATAGAATGGATGGAATTGAAGGAAAGGAAATTAATGAAGTGGATTGAGGTGGAATGGAATGCAATTGAATGGAAAGGAATGAAATGGAATGGAATGGAGAAGAATGAAATGGAATGGAATGGAGAGGAGTGGAATACAATGGTATGAATGGAACGGAATGGAATGGAGAGGATATGAATCAAAATGAATGGAATGGAAAAGAGAGGAAAGGAAAGGAATGGAGAGGAATGGAATGGAATGGCATGGAATGGAATGGAATAGAGAGGAAAAGAATGGAATGGAACAAAATGCAGAAGAATGAGAAGGAATGGAAAAGAATGGAAGGAGAGGAATGGAATGGATTGGTATAGAAAGGAATGGAATAAAAGGGAATGGAATGGAATAGAGAGAATTGGAATGCAATGGGATGGAATGCAATGGAGTGGAATGGAATGGAAAGGAATGGAGTGCAATGGAATGGAATGGAGTGGAATGGAATGCAGAGGACTGGAATGGAATGGAATGGAATGGAGAGGAATGGCATGGTGTGGAATGGAGAGGAATGGAATGGAGTGGCAAGGAATGGAATAGAATCGATATAAATGGAATGGAATGGAGAGGAATGGGATGGAATGGAGTGGCATGGAATGGAATAAAGAGGAAAGGAATGAAATGGAATGGAGAGGATTAGAAAGGAATGGAATGGAATGGAGAGGAATGGAATGGAAATGTATGGAATGGAATGGAATGAATTGGAGAGGTATTAATGGAATGGAGTGGAGTGAAATGGAAAGGAGATGAATGGAATGGAATGGACTGGACTGGAATGGAATGGAATGGAATAAAGAGGAATGGAATAGAATGTACTGAAATTGAATATAATGGAGAGCAGGAATGGAGAAGAATGGAATGGAATCGAATTGAATAGAAAGGAGAGGAATAAAATGGAATAGAATTGAATGCAACGGAATGGAAAGAAGAGAAATGGAAAGTAATGGAATTGATGGAATGGAGAGTAATAGAATAGAATGGAATAGAACGGAATGGAGAGGAATGGAATGGAAATGAATGGAATGGAATGGAATAGTATGGAGAGAAATGGAAGAGGTTTTTAAGGGAATGGAATGGAAAGGACTGCAATGGAGAGGAATGGAATGGAATGGAATGGAATGATGAAGGATAAGAGGAATGAAATGGAGATAAATGGGGAAGAATGGAATGGAATGGAATGGAAGGGATTGGAATGAAATGGAATGGAATGCAATCGGGGGAATGGAACAGAATGGAGAGGAATGGAATGGAATGGAGTGGAACAGGATGGAATGGAAAATAATGGAAAGGAATGGAATAGACTGGAATGGAATGGATTGAATGGAATGGAGAGGAATGGAATGGAGAGGAATGGAATGGAATGGAGTGGAATGGAATAGGGAGGAATGGAATGGAATGGAGAGGAATGGAATTGAATGGAGAGGAATGGAATGGGGGGAATGGAATGTAATTGCAGTGGAATGGAATGGATAGGAATGGAATGGAACGGAATGGAGAGGAATGGAATGGAATGGAATGGAATGTAGAGGATTGGAATGGAATGGAACGGAAGTTAATAGAATGGAATGGAATTGGATGTTGAGGAATGGAATGGAATGGATTGGAATTGAATGGAATGGATTTGAATGAATTGAGAGGAATGGAATGGAATAGAATAGAAAGGAATGGAGAAGAATGGAAAGCAAAGGAATGAAATGAAATGGAATGAATGGAATGGAATGCAATGCCGTGGAACGGAATGGCATGGACTGGAATGGAATGGAATGGAGAGGAATGGAATGGCATGGATTGGAATGGAATATGGATGGAGAGGATTGGAATGGAATGGAGTGGAATGAAATGTAATGGAGAGCAATGAAATGGAAAGGGGAGCCGGGCTCGGTGGCTCAGCCTGTTATCCTGTGTCTTTGGGAGGCTGAGGTGTGTGTATTGCTAGAACCCACGGGTTCGAGACTTGCCTGAGCAACTTGGTGAGACCTCAACTCTGCAATAAATCAAAAATAAGCTGGGCGTGGTAGCGCGCACCTGTAGTTCCAGCTACATGGAAGGCTGAGTCGGTAGGATCGCCGGAGCCCAGAAGGTCAAGGTTCGGTGACCGGGAGCGGCAACTGCACTAGTCTGGGCGACAGAGTGAGACTTCAACTCAAAATAAATAAATAAATACATAAATACATAAACAGAAAGGAGACGAATGAAATGGTTTGTAGAGCAATGGAATGGAATCGAATGGAGAGGAATGGAATTGAATGAAATAGAATCGAAAGGAGTGGAATGGAATGGAATGGAGAGGAATAGAATGGAGAGAAATGGAAAGGGATGGAATGGAAGGCAATGGAATGGAATGGAA
Source organism: Carlito syrichta (assembly GCF_000164805.1). Classification (NCBI taxonomy): domain Eukaryota; kingdom Metazoa; phylum Chordata; class Mammalia; order Primates; family Tarsiidae; genus Carlito; species Carlito syrichta. The sequence continues at coordinate 4,349 of NW_007224439.1, read as the reverse complement.
AGGAATGAAGAGGACAGAAAATGAATGGAATGAAATGTAATTATATGGAGAGGAATGTAATGTATAGGAATGGAAAGGAATGAAATGGAATGGAGTGTAATGGAATGGAGAGGAGTAGAATGGAGAGGAATGGAAAGAAATCTAAGGCAATTGAATAGATTGGAGTGGAATGGAATGGAGATGAATGTAATGGAATGGAAGGGATGGAATGGAATGGAATAGAATGGTGAGGAATTGAGACAAATGTAATGGAGTGGAACGCAAAGGAATGGAGAGGAATGAAATGTAATGAATGGAATGGAAGGGAAAGGAATGAAGAGAAATGTAATGGAATGCAATGGAATGGAATGGAATGGGGGAATGGAATAGAATGAATGGTATTGAAAGGATTGGAGTGGAATGGGATGAAGTTGAGTGGAATGGAATGGAATGGAGACGAATGAAATGGATTGGAATGGAGAACAGATTAATGCAGTGGTATGTAATGGAACAGAATGGATTGTAGAGGATAGGCATGGAAAGTAATGGAATGGAAAGGAGAGAAATGGAATGGAATGGAGAGGACTGGAATGTGATGAAGAGGAATGGAATGGAAAGGAATCGAATGGAGAGGACTGGAATGGAATGGAAAAGAATGGAGATATGGTGAATGAAGAGGAGTGTATTGGAATGCAATGGAATGGAGTGGAACGAAATGGAATGCAGAGGAATGGAAATGGAATGGAATGGATTGGATTGATATGGAATGGAATATAGAGGAAAGAACAGGAATGGTATGGAGAGGAATGGAGAAGAATGAAATGGAATGGAATGGAGAGGAATGGAATAGAATGGAATGGAGTGGAATGCAATGGGATGGAATGGAATAGAGATGAATGGAATGGTGTGCACAGGAATGGAATGGAGTGGAGAGCAGTGGAAAGGAAGGGAATGGATTGGAATGGAGAGGGAGGGAATGGAATGGAGTGGGCCAGAATGGAGTGTAGTGGAATGGAATGGAATGGAAGGGAAGGGAATTGAAAGGAATGGAATGGAATGGAATAGAGAGGAATGTAAGGGAGAAGAATGGAACAGAATGGAATGTAAGGGCGAGTAATGGAATGGAATGGAATGAAGAGGAATGGAATGGAATGGACTGAAGTGGAGTCAATGGAATGGAATGGAATGGAATGGAATGGAGAGTAATGGAATGGAAGGATTGGATTGGAATAGAATGGAGAGGACTGGTATGGAATGGAGAGGAATGGAATAGAATGGAATGGGATGGAATGGGATGGAAGAGAGGAATGAAATAGATAGCTATAGAGAGGAATGGAATAAAATGGAATGGAATGGAATAGAGAAGATTGGAATGCAATAGAAGGAAATGCAATGGAGTGGAATGGAATGGAAAGGAATGGTGCGTAATGGAATGGAGTGGAGTGGAATGGAATGGAGAGGAATGGAAGGGAATGGAATGGAATGCAGAAGAATAGAGAGGAATGGAGAGGAATGAAATGGTGTTGAATGGAGAGGAATGGAATGGAATGGAGTGGAAAGGAATGGAATGGAATCGAATGGAATGGAATTGAACGGAGTAGCGAGGAATGGAATGGAATGGATATAAGTGGAATGGGATGGAATGGAGTGGCACGGAATGCAATGGAGAGGAATGGATTGAAATGGAATACAATGTAATGGAGAGGATTAGAAGGGAATGGGATAGAATTGGATGGAATGGAGAGGAATGGAATGGAGTGGTATGGAATGGAATGGTATGGAATGGAATAGAAGGGAACGGAATGGAGAGGATTTAAATGGAATGGAGTGGAGTGGAAAAGAAAGGAGAGGAATAGAATAGAATGGAATGGAATACAGAGGAATGGAATAGAATGGAATGAAATGGAATATAATAGAGTGGAATGTAAAGGAGACGAATGGAATGGAATAGAGAGGAATGGAATAGAATGGAATGAAATGGAATATAATGGAGAGAAATGGAATGGAGAAGAATGGAATGGAATCCAAAGGAAAGGAATTGAACGGAGAAGAATGGAATGGAGATGAATGGAATAGAATGTAGATGAATGAAATGGAATAGAACAGAATGGAATGGAGAGCAATGGAAAGTAATGAAATGGAGAGTAATAGAATAGAATGGAATGGAACAGAATGGAGAGGAATGAAATGGAAATGAATGAAATGGAATGGAATAATATTGAGAGTAATGGAAGAGATTTGAATGGAATGGAATGGAGAAGACTGGAATGGAGAGAAATGGAATGGAATGCAATGGAATGGAAAGGAATGGAATGGAATGGAATGGTGAGTGGTAAGAGGAATGGAATGGAATTGTGAGGGATAAGAGAAATGGAATGGAGACAAATGGAGTGGAATGGAATGGAATGGAATGGAATGGAATGGAGTGGAGTGGAATGGAATGAAATGGAGAGGAATGTAATGGGGAGAAATGGAATGGAATGGAGAGTAATGGAATGGAATGAAGAGGAATGTAATGTAATGAGTGGAACGGGATGGAATGTAAAAGAATGAAGAGGTTTGGAATAGATTGGAATGGAATGGAATGAATGGAATGGAGAGCAATGGAATGGAGAGGAATGAATTGGAATGGAGTGGAATGGAATGGGGAGGAATGGAATGGAATGGAGAGGAATGGAATTGAATGGAGAAGAATGGAATGGGGAGGAATGGAATGTAATAGATAGCAATGGATTGGAATGGAGAGGAGTGGAATGGAATGGAAAGGAATGGAATGAAATGGAATAGAATGGAATGGAGAGGACTGGAGTGAAATGGAATGGAAGTGAATAGAATGGAATGGAATGGGATGTTGAGGAATGGAATGGAATGTGTTGGAATTGAATGGAATGGATTTGAATGAATGGAGAGGAATGGAATGGAATGGAATGGAATACCATGGAATGGAGAAGAATGGAAATGAAAGGAATGAAATAGAATGGAATGAAATAGAATGGAATGAATGAAATGTAATGGAATTTAATGGAATGGAATGGAATGGAATGAAATAAAATGGAACAGAATGGCAAGGAATGGAATGGAGAGAAATGGAATGTCATGAATTGGAATGGAATATGGATGGAGAGGAATGTAATGGAGTGGAACAGAATGAAATGAAGAGCCATGGAATGGAAAAGAGAGGAATGGAATGGATTGCAGAGCAATGGCATGGAATTGAATGGAGAGGAATGCATTTGAATTGAATGGAATAGAATGGAAAGGAATGGAATGGAGATGAAAAGAATGGAGAGAAATTGAAAGGGATGGAATGGAATACAATGGAATCGAATGGAATGAAATGGAGTGGAATGGAATGGGGAGGAATGGAACGGAATGGAGAGGAATGGAATAGATTTGAGAGGAATGGAATGGAATGGAGTGGAACGGGATGGAAAGGAAAAGGATGGAGAGGAATGAAATAGATTGGAATGGAATGGATTGAATTGAATAGAGAGGAATGGAATGCATAGGAATGGAATGGAAAGGAGTGGAATGCATTGGGGAGGAATGGAATGGAATGGAGAGGAATGGAATGGGGAGGAATGGAATGGAATAGATAGCAATGGAATGGAATGGAAAGGAAAGGAATGGAATGGAGAGGAATGGAATAGGATGGAACGGAAGTGAATATAATAGAATGGAATGGAATGTTGAGGAACGGAATAGAAAAGGTTGGAATTGAATGGAATGGAGAGGAATGGAATGGACTGAAATGGAATAGAATGGAATGGAGAAGTGTTGAAAGGAAAGGAAGGAAATGGAATTGAATGAATGGAATGCAATGGAATGGAATGTTTAGAAATGGAATGGAATGGAATGCAATGGAACGGAATGGCAAGGAATGGAATGGAATAGAATGGATTGGAATGGAATATGGATGGAGACGAATGGAATGGTATGGAGTGGAATGGAATGGAATGGAGAACAATAGAATGGAATGGAGATGAATGGAAAGGATTGCAAAGCAATGGAATGGAATCAAATGGAGAGGAATGGAATTGCAGAGCAATGGAATGGAATCGAATGTAGAGTAATGGAATTGAATGGAAAGGAATAGAATAGAATGGAGTGGAGTGGAATGGAATGGAATGGATTGGAGAGGAATAGAATGGAGAGGAATGGAAAGGGATGGAATGGAATGCAAGGGAATGGAATGGAATGGAGTGGGGAGGATTGAAAATAAATGGAATGGAATGGAATGATATGGAGAGGAATGGAATGGAATGGAATGAAAAGGAATGGAATGGAATGGAAGTGAATGAAATGGAATGGAATGAAATGGAATGGAATGGAGTGTAATGGAATGGAGAGGAGTAGAATGGAGAGAAATA
>NW_007224438.1:0-1006 GCF_000164805.1 Carlito syrichta | reverse complement strand
GAATGAAATGGAATGGAATGGAGTGTAATGGAATGGAGAGGAGTAGAATGGAGAGAAATAGAAATAATACAATTGATTGGATTGGAGAGGAGCGGAATGGAGATGAATGGAATGGAATGGAATGAATGGAATGCAATGGAATGGAATATAATTGTGAGGAATGGAAACAAATGTAATGGAGTGAAATGCAAATGAATGGAGAGGAAAGAAAAGTAATAGTAAGGAATGGAAGGGAAAGGTGTGGAGAAGAATGTAATGGAATGGAATGGAATGGGGAGGAATGGAATAGAATGAAAGGTATTGAATGAATTGGAGTTGAATGGAATGGAATAGAATGGAATTTAATGGAATGGAATGGAGAGGAATGAAACGGAATGGAATGGAGAGGAGTGTAATGCAATGCTATGTAATGGAACTGAAAGGAAAGGAGAGGATAGGAATTTAAAGAATGGAATGGAAAGGAGAGGGAAGGAATGGATTGGAGAGGACTGGAAAGGAATGAAAAGGAATGGAATGTAAAGTAATGTAATGGAATGGAATGAAGAGGAATGGAGAGGAATGGAATTGTGTAGAATGGAGAGGAATAGAATGGAATGCAAAGGAATGGAGTGGAATGGAAAGGAATGCAGAAGAATGGAAATGGAATGGTATGGATTGGAATAGAATGGCATGGAATATAGAAGAATGGAGAGGAATGGAGAGGAATTGAATGTAATGTAATGGAGAGAAACGGAATGGAATGGAGTGGAATGCAATGGAATGGAACCGAATGGAATTGGGTGGACAGAAATGGAATGGAGGGGAGAGGAATGGAATGGAATGGAGTGGAGTGGAAAGGAATGGAATGGAATGGAAAGGAATGGAACGGAATGGCAGGAATGGAATTGAATGGAATAGAGAGGAATGGTATGGGGAGGAATAGAACGGAATGGAATGTAAGGGAGAGGAATGGAATGGAATGGAGAGGAATGGAATGGAATGGACTGGAGTGGAATGGAAAGGAATT
>NW_007224437.1:0-378 GCF_000164805.1 Carlito syrichta | reverse complement strand
GAATGGAATGGAATGGAGAGGAATGGAATGGAATGGACTGGAGTGGAATGGAAAGGAATTGAATGGAAAGGAATGGAGACGAATGGAATGGGAAGTAATGGAATAGAATGGAGTAGAGTGGAATGGAAAGAGGAATGGAATGCAAAGGAATGGAGAGGAATGAAATTGAATAGAATGGAATGGAATGGAGAGGAATGGAATGGAATGGACTGGAGTGGAATGGAAAGGAATTGAATGGAAAGGAATGGAGACGAATGGAATGGGAAGTAATGGAATAGAATGGAGTAGAGTGGAATGGAAAGAGGAATGGAATGCAAAGGAATGGAGAGGAATGAAATTGAATAGAATGGAATGGAATGGAGAGGAATGGAATGGAAT
>NW_007224436.1:0-710 GCF_000164805.1 Carlito syrichta | reverse complement strand
TGAATCCTTAGGCTTCTTATTCTTGCCAAAACAGAATCTCATTGCAGTTCCTATAGCCGGTTATTTTTCCTTCAGCGCTATCTCATACGATGTGCTCTGTGTTGTAATATGCCACTGCTGAGCCCTGGACTTCCCTTGGAGCGGTTAGTGAAAGTGATGTCTAATCAAGAATAACTTTCTCTGCAGGTTTCTTTCCTGTAATTTACTTCCCACTGATTCTCAGGGAGGTGATTCTGCAGTAAAAATACAGTCGCTGTTTAATCAAGTTCCCTTGATTTCTTTCTGAAATCCATGAGAAGATAGCATTGCAATAACACCCTGTTTCTGGGGTTGGCTTTAGGAACTAGAAAAATTGTCAACAAGCCTTCTATGAGCAGAACCCTGCACCAGGCACTATAGCTGGGTAGAGAACACAGTAAAACAGAAAACGTGGTCTACACTCTGTCCTCAACCTAGAACATATAGTCAGGAAAAAAAGAGAAGGATTTGAATATAAAGTGAGAAATCTGAATTGGTTGGACGGCAGCTGTAAAAATGAGCTGATAAAGCAAGAAGGGGGATAAAAGAAGAAAAGTAACTGGATCTTACTATGCAGAAGGAAAATTGAAAGGTTTGAGAGTTCATGACTCTAGCTTTTAAAATTGTAATTGTAATGTAAAATGGTAAAGATGCCAAAAATATCTAAAAGCCACCCTCACAGAGTGTTATTC
>NW_007224435.1:0-2047 GCF_000164805.1 Carlito syrichta | reverse complement strand
CCAAAGTACTTTGAACCAAGGGAGGCTAGGGAGGCCTCAGAAGCAAAAAAGTTCACTCTGACCTTCCCCACCTTTCTTGTATGACAGCTGACCAATAAAGAAATCCTCTGACCTACTTTGCCTGAAAGTAGGTCATAGGACCCTCATTCCAGAGAGGTCCTGTCCTATACCTAGGTGACACAAGGAAGTCAAGGAGAATCTGAACAGACAAACCTTGCTGGAATTTCCTTTTAGTATTACCATTAGAGCCTACTCTTTTGTCCAATCACGTTTCTACACGCCTGTCCATTCTTCATCAAATCTAGGCACAAAAATGGACAGCTTTCCTGGGTCTTTGGGTCTTCATAGGTGAGGGATCCTATGTCACATAAAACTTTGATTAAACAAATTTGTTATTCTTTTCTCTTTTTTACCTGTCCTTTGTGATAAGAGTGATGGCTGTGTTCCTTATGATGGGTGAGAAAGGGTATCACATGTCTCCATCCCTACAAATATCCATTATGACTACTAAAATCATCACAGAGCTTTATGACTTATACATTTTTTAGTAATTAACATCTCATTTCATTCTAAAAGCAAAGATGGAGAAAAGTTATTATTGCCTTCAAACTTATGTTAGAAATAAAGAAATAAGGTCTAAAAGACTTTCAATTCATTCAGGATCACAAAGTAAGTGGTGATGATGAACTACGAAGAGAGCTTCTAACTCCATTTTTCATTGTTAGCTTAACTCAGATCAACTAATATAATAATCTTGCAAATATTTCTAACTCAGAACAAGACAGTCTACTTTATCATGATTCAAGTATCAAGCAAGGAAACGAACTCATATCTTCATCTCAGGCAGTTCAAGTCCTACTCAGTAATAAATATAATTAATCTTTCCTTAAGCCCTGATCCAAGAGAACTCTCAACATCTAGCTTTCTCTTTCTACTAGACAATAATGGTTGGTGATATGTCAGTATCATACTTATATTTTGGATACACAAAGCTTAATTTTTGTCTAGGAATATATGTCTTAACTGAATGGATGACTTTGCTTGGGAATACACAAGTTAAAAGAGAGGTACAATCAATGAGCATTGCTTGGGAAGAATTTATGATCTTGCTAAATGAAGAAAAAACATATACACATGGAAATAGACAGCAAGTAAACACAAAACCAAATAAAGCTAGTGGCAAGTTTAGCAAGACTTTGATTCACAGTGAAATATTCTGCTTGAGAAGGGTGCACAGAAGCTATAGCTGGTACTTTCAGCGCTTTATCCACTGATCTCATAATCATTTTACCGTATTTCCACTCACAGTTTCCCTGTACTTCCCTTCCCTACAACCAGAACCTTAATGTCTTTGTCAGAGGGAGCCTGGAAATGTACATGAATTTATGTCCCTCCCCTACAGGCACAGCCCTTAGTCAATGTCCAGCAGCATCTTGACTTCCAGGCAGTTTAAGAGTATAACCATCTCTGTCCCAAAGCTCTCCTGCAAGGCCAAAATGATCCTCTATGGGACCTCACTCTATCTGGTAACCTTGCTTGACCCCCTTCTCATCCACGTTCCTCATCCCTCCTCCCTACCTTTGTCTCTGGATCTTTCTAAGAAATCCCTTTTAGACAAATCCTCTTTTACAGATATAGTTTGGTAGAATCCAATCTAAGATAAAGAAGGTTGAAACTGAACTGGGCCTTAAGATAAGTTTCAGAGTTCAGTATTGTACCAAAAGTTTCATTCCAGGAAGGGAGAAAGTAGTGAACAAAGGCATGAGTCTGTAGGATTTTGTATTGTTAATGTAGACGTTTGGGGTTGGGAGAAAACTTTCCTGACAACTAACATTGGTGTTGTAGAAAAGAACCTAAAAGTTTGGAAACACAGGACAATAGAGCAGAGAGTCATAACAGGCAAGGACTAAAAGAGAGAGAGATTTGAACTTGATATGATAAAGAGTGTGAAACCATGTTGAGTCTTAGCAGAAGGAGAACATGAGAAAAGAGCCACTTCACACAAAAATAAAATTCAGTCACTATAAATGCCAGGCAGAAAAAAATT
>NW_007224434.1:0-1569 GCF_000164805.1 Carlito syrichta | reverse complement strand
TTTGAACCTATCATATTCTAAAAAATAAAGGTATTTGTAATGTCATCTGTGATCAAGGATTTAGTAAAAAGTAGTTGCTAAAATGAATGCACACCGCCACATTTTCTTTATCCAGTCAATTATTGGTGGGCACTAAGGTTGGTTCCCTGATTTTGCTATAGTGCTACAATGAACATACAAGTACAAGAATCTTTTTGATATATTGATTTCTTTTTCTTTGGGTAAACAATGGTTTATCACATTTTAATAATCTGTTCTCTGATACCTCTCAGAAGTGTATGAGCCTCTTAAGCTTCATCACACCAGAGGTGCTTAATAAAGACGTTGCTGAGTTAAAGAATAAAGCAGTTATAGGACCTTCCTGAGGTTAGAGCATGAGTGGAAAAGGCAGAATGAGAATCCTGGAATATTGAATTTCATTCTAGAAGTTTTGGCACCAAACCACCCAGTCAATGTCTCTACTTTTTATATGTGTGTAAATCTCTCAGGAGAGATATTTAAAAGTTTTATTAGTTTCTTAAATACAGAAATGTATAAAGTACAAAACAAAAAAAACCTATAATTTGACTTTCCAGACAATTTCAGCTGACATTTTTTACTTACATAATATATGTGCATAGTTAGAGAAAAAAAAAAAAAAGCTGTTCAGGAAAGCATAAAATAAGGACGTGAAAATGTTCTTCTCTGTAGCTCCAGTAGCTTTAGAGGAAAAATTGGGGATATGATTTCAAAGATTTCAGTGTTAACAAAAGCTTTCTCCAAGTATAAAGTCATAGCTTCTCTGTTTGGGGCAAGTTTTTTATTTTCAGTCTAAATTACACTGAATTGCACTCCCAGATATTATTGATCCTCAAATTTTATAATGGTTCATGATATGGTAGCATGGTAAAACTGGATAGGTCTTTGATAATATATAATGTGGTTTTTCAATATGGAGATGAAAAAACGAAGACTCAGAGAGTTTAGGATACTAATCTAAGCCCCTATGCCAAAAATAAATAGAGTCACTAATAGAATTCCAAGCTTTAGTGTTTCCATCCATAGTGAATATTTTAGCCCCAAATTTAAAAAAGAAAAATAGAGAAATTAACTAAAAATATATGCCTTAAATTTAATAACAGATAACCCATGATTATTTTACTTTAATACAGTGCACATTTTTAGACAAAAGATTATACTTTCTAATATTTGTGCAGTACTAATGTTAGAACCATTCAAGCAAAACAATTCACATATCACCAGGTGTTTCGCATGAGTCTGACAACTGTTTTTAAAACATTGCTAACCCCTTAAGCTTGTATCCTAACATAATTTGTGTTTGTGTGACTCATTACAAATAGAAACGGGAATATTATCTAAATATTAGACTCAATGAGAATTTCCTTAGCAATATCCCAGACTCACATGCCCAGGACTGTGAATAAAAGGAGACAACAGTTCTTTTATAACAATATTATAACTGAGATACTAATGCCTTATTCTTTGAATTTCTTTTTCATCATTGAGTATCATGTTAACAAAGTGAGGGACTTGGGGATGGTATTGCAGAAAAAGGACATCACAATGCTC
>NW_007224433.1:0-10500 GCF_000164805.1 Carlito syrichta | reverse complement strand
CACTTGCCTTGGCCTCCCAAAGTTCTGGGATTGCAGGCTGAACCACCAAGCCTGGCCAGTTTGTCTGATTTATGAAACCTTCCTGGACCCTGTCATGCTGATATAAAAACTGCTGAGTTGGCTGGGCGTGGTGGTTCATGCCTATAATCCCAACACTTGGGAGGCCAAGGCAAGAGAATATCTTGAGCCCAGGATAACAAAGTGCCTGAATAACAAAGTGAGACCTCATCTCTCCAAAAACGATTTACTTGGGTTTGGTAGCTTTCACCTGTAAGACACAGCTACTTGGGAGGTTGAGGCCAAAGAATCACCAGAGCCCAGGAAATCAAGGCTGCAGTGAACTGTGATCCTGCCTCTGACTACAGCCCCAGCAACAGAGTGAAACCCTGACTCAAACAAAACAGACACAACCCTGAGTTGTATGGAGAATGAATGGAGGCTATTTAGGAAAAGAGGACTACTTACAGGCTGAGTAGAATGACAGGAGGGAGTGATTATTTCATTTCTTTTGGAAAAGATATCAAAAACAAAGAGAAAAGAAATGGAGGGAGGGAGGAGAGAGATTGTTGTGTTGAGATTGGAAACCAAACTCAAAATGTTGAGGAGGTGGGAGGTTTTCACCTCAACTGTAAGTCTGTAAATGTTTAAATAGATGGGGGCATGAAGAAAAGAGCAAGACTGTAGAAAGTAGTTCCTGATACACATGGTCCTGATGGAAAACCATCCAAGAGTGACTCTTTTCAGAATGATCTGATTTACTATCACGTAATACAGCAATTCCTCAATACCTGGCAAGACTTATCCATGTGCAAAATTCCTAGCAACTACTTCATTCAGAAATAATTCCACACTGGGGAGCTGCAATTAAGAGCAAGGATCAGCACACTACCTTCTAAAAAGAGGTCTACCATTTTGCTTTCTTGACCCTAACCGTCAGGTCCATTCTAGAGTCAAGGTTGGCTGGCCAGTGATTTTAATAATCTAAATACTTTATATACCATAAGGAAGGAAGGCTGTTTCAGTTCCTGGTACTAAAAGTGTTGATCAATCCAAAAAAGGAAAAACAAACAAAAACACAACCTTCCCCACCCCAAAATAATACAGCTGGAGGAGCAGTGATGTCAGGCCAGTCCCAGTTTGAAATTCTACACTATTACTGTGACTTGGAATATTCACTTTACTTCTCTGGGCCTCAGCTTTCTCGTATGTAGAATAGGAATAGTACCATCTATTTTGCAGGATTGCTATAAAAACACACTGAGCTGGCCGGGCTCAGTGGATCAGCCTGTAGTCCCAGCACTTTGGGAGGCCTGAGCCAGGTACATTTCCTGAGCCAGCAATCAAGACCAACCTGGGCAATTTGGCAAGACCTCATCTAAAATAAATAGAAAATTAGCCAGCCATAGTAGTGGGTGCCTATAATTATGGAAACTTGGAAGGCTGAGACAGAAGGATTGTGAGTATGCCACTGCACTCTAGCCTGGGTGACGGAGTGATACTCCAACTCAAAAACAAACAAACAAACAAAAAAACCCAAACAAACCCCTCAGACAAGGTTTGTAAAGTCTGTAGTACACACAAGCCACTCTTTGCCAGTCCATCTCCCAGGAGCAGGTATAGAAATTTAAATGTTTTCTTTACTTTTGAAAGTATTAGCAAAATGTAATATGATTACAAAAGACCAGAATACTCCCTGATTTTTGGCAAGTACAATAACTCTCTCAAAACAAAGGTGTATTACTTCTAAGATTATACGTGTTTTACTTGAACTTATATACAGAAAGCATATTATGATACCCTTACTTCACTTAGTTATTTCAGTTACTTAAATTTTTTATATTAATTTTCAAAAATACAAATGTTTGAACTTTCAAAAACCAAAAATCCTGGAATTCAGTGCAGTTAAATGTTTTCCTTCCTAAGAAACAGTTATTACATCTTTTCTTTTTTTAAATAATCAATATTTTTTATTATGATATTGTGGGGTACAGTTAAGAGTTAGGGATACAGATATGCTTCATTCAGGCACCCTAGTTGATAAGAGGTGTCTCCCCATCCCCAAACAGATATTTACTACCATTAATCCCATTTCCGTTCCCCTCCCCCCACCCATAGTTTCCCACCACTGTCAGTCATTTTCTTATGCTAATACGTTGGATGACCAAGGTCCACTATATGAATGAGAACATGTGATATTCAGATCTTTGTTTCTGTGAGAAGTCACTCAGTATTATAGACTCTAGTTCTGTCTAGGTTGCTGTGAAATAAATTACTTTGCTCTTTTTTTATGGCTGCATAGTATTCCATTGTGTATATGTACCACATTTTTTTTTAATCCAGTCCTCTTTTGTTTGACAGCATGGTTGCTTCCAGGTTCTTGCTATTGTGAACAATGCTGCGATAAACATACATGTGCAGGTACCTTTTTGATAGAGTGATTTGAATTCTTCAGGGTATATTCCCAGTAGGGGGATTGTAGGGTCATATGGGAGGCTGATATTTAGAACTTTTAGGAATCACCACACTGCTTCCCACAGAGGTTGCACTAGTTTACACCCCCACCAAAGGTGTAGAAGTGTTCCCTTTTTGCCACACTCTCTCCAGCAACTGTTATTTTTTGAGTAATTGATAATTGCCATTCTGACTGGAGTTAGGTGGTATCTAAGTGTCATTTTGATTTGCATCTCCCTGATGATTAGTGAGGTTGAACATTTCTGGTTTTTTTAATATAATCAATATTTTTTGTATGATATTGTGGGGTACAGTTAAGGGTTAGGTATATAAATATGTTTCATTCAGGCACCCTTGTTGATAAGAGGTATTTCCTCATCCCGTCCCCAGACAGATATTTGCTACCGTTATTCCCACCCCCCCATAGTTACCACTACTGTCAGCCATTTTCTTATACTGTTACATTGGATGTTCAAGGTCCATTATATGAGTAAGAACATGTGATACTCAGTTCTTTGTTTCTGTGAGAGGTCATTCAGTATTATAGACTCTAGTTCCATCCAGGATGCTGCGAAATTCATGATTTTGTTCGTTTTTATGGCTGCATAGTATTCCATGGTGTATATGTACCACATTTTTTTAAATCCAGTCCTCTTTTGATGGGCAGCATGTTTGCTTCCAGGTTCTTGCTATTGTGAACAATACTGCGATAAACATAGGTGTGTAGTTATCTTTTTTATAGAGTGATTTGAGTTCTTCAGGGTATATTCCCAGTAGGGGGATTGCGGGGTCATTTGGGAGGTTAATATTTAGAGCTTTCAGGAATCGCCACACTGCTTTCCACAGAGGTTGCACTAGTTTACACTCCCACTAACAGTGTAGAAGTGTTCCCTTTTCGCCACACCCTCTCCAGCAGCTGTAATTTTTTGAGTTGTTGATAACTGCCATTCTGACTGGAGTTAGGTGGTATCTCAGTGTGGTTTTGATTTGCATCTCCTGATGATTAGTGAGGTTAAACATTTCTTCACGTGTCTGTTGGCTGCTCGAATGTCTTCCTTTGTGAAGTGTCTGTTCATATCTTTTGCCCATTTTATAATGAGCTTGTTTGTTTTTTTCTTTTCAGCACATTTGAGTTCCTTGTAGATCTAAGATGTTAAACCTTTATCAGACCTGGTGTTGGGAAATACTTTTTCCCAGTCTGTAGGCTGTCTCCGAACATGTCTTTATGTGTCTGTTGGCTGCTCGGATGGCTTCCTTTGAGAAGTGTCTGTTCATATGTTTCGCCCATTTTATAATGGGGTTGTTTGTTTTTGTCTTTTCAGCATGATGGAGTTCCCTGTAGATTCAAGATGTTAAGCCTTTTTCAGACCTGGAGTTGGCAAAATACTTTTTCCCAGTCTATAGGCTGTCTCGATGCTCTCTTGATGCTTTCTTTGGCTTGCAGAGGCTTGTCAGTTCAATGAGGTCCCACTTGTCTATCTTATCTCTTATGGCCTGAGCATTTCGGGTTTTCTTCAGGAATTGGATGCCAGTTCCAATTTCCATGAGGGTATGTTCTTCATTTTCTAAGGTTCTTATGGTTTGAGGTTTTACATTTAGGTCTCTGATCCATTTGGAGTTAACTTTTGTGCATGGGGATAGATAGGGGTCCTGTTTCACTGTTCTGTATGTGGTCAGCCAGTTTTCCCAGCATCATTTACTGAATAAGTTCTCCTCTCCCAAGTGGTAGGTGGTGGAGGCTTGGGAAAGATGAGTTGGTTGAGAAATTGAGGTTTTGATTCTGGAATCTCAATTCTACTCCATTGATCTATATGCCTGTTCCTATACCAATACCAAGCTGTTTGGATGATTGTAGCTTTATAGTAAAGTTTGAAGTCTGGTAATGTGATACCCCCTGATTTGTTTTTTTGTTTTGTTTTGTTTTTGCTGAGGATTGTTCTGGCTATTCTTGGTCGTTTGTGTTTCCATATGAATTCCTGTGTTGTTTTTTCTAGGTCTGAGAAGAATGTTGCTGGTAATTTGATGGGTATTGCATTAAATCTGTAGATTGCCTTAGGTAAGATGGACACCTTCACGATGTTGATTCTTCCAATTCATGAGCATGGGATATTTTTCCACTTGTTTGTGTCATCTTTGATCTCTTTGAGCAGTGTTTTGTAGTTTTCATTGTAAAGGTCTTTCACGTCTCTGGTTAGGAAGATGCCAAGGTATTTCACTTTGTGTGTGTGTGTGTGTGTGTGGTTATTGTGAATGGAATTGTGCTTTTTATTTAGGTTTCTGTTTGTTTATTATTGGTGTAAAGAAATGCAATTGTCTTTTGCACATTTATTTTATATGCTGAGACTTTGCCAAGGGCCTTAATCAGTGTAAGGAGGTTTTTGACAGATTCTCTTGGGTTTTCAAGGTATACAATCATGTCATCTGCAAAGACATGACTTCCTTTTTTCCTATTTGGATGCCCCTGATTGTCTTCTCTTCTCTGTTTGCTCTAGACAGATTTTCAATACTATATTGAACAGAAGGGGGGAGAGTGGGCATCCTTGTCTTGTTCCAGTTTTTAGGGGAAATGGTTCAATTTTTGTCCATTTAGGCGTATGCTGGCTGTGGGTTTCTCGTAGATGGCTTTTACTGTTTTACTGTTTTTAGGTATGTTCCCTGTATGCCGACATGTTCTAGGGTTTTTATCAAGAAGCAGTGCTGGATTTTATCAAAAGCTTTCTCTGCATCTGATGATATAATCATGTGGTTTTTGTTTTGACATCTGTTGATGTATTTAATTACATTTATGGTTTTATGAATGTTGAACCAGCCTTGCATCCCAGGGCTGAAGCCTACTTGGTCATGATGGATGATTTTTCAGATGTGTTGTTGAATCTGGTTTGCTAGGAACTTGTTGAGAATTTTAGCTTCTATGTTCATCAAAGATATTGGCCTGTAGTTCTCTTTCTTTTTGGGTCTTTACCTGGCTTGGGTATCAATGTGATGTTAGCTTTGCAAAATGATTTGGGGAAAGTTCCATCTTTTTAAATTGCCTGGAATACCTTCAGTAGGATTGGTATCAGCTCCTCCTTAAATGTCTTGTAGAATTCTGCTGGAAAGCCATCTGGTCCAGGACCTTTTTTGGTAGGTAGTTCTATTATTATGTATTCAATTTCCTTGCTTGTTCTTGGTCTATTTAGGGTCTCAATTTTTTCTTGTTTCAACCTAGGCAGGTTGTGTGATGACAGAAAGTCCTCCATTTCGTTGAGATTTTCAATTTTGTTTCCATACAAGTGTACATAGTAGTCTCTAATGATCTTTTGTATTTCTTCATGGTCAGATGTGATTTCATCTTTTGTGTTTCTTTTTTGTTGTTGTTGGAGTCTCACTCTGTCACCCAGACTGGAGTGCAGTGGCCACTCCCGGCCACCGCAGCCTCGACTTACTGGGCTCTGGCGATCCTTCCACCTCAGCCTTCCAAGTAGCCAGAATTACAGGCATGCACTATCATGCCCGACTGATTTTTGATTTATTGTAGAGATGAGGTCTCACTGCCCAGGCGAGTCTCAAACCCCTGGGCTCAGGCAATCCACTCACCTCAGACTCCCAAAGGTGTGGGATTACAGGCTGAGCCACCAAGCCCGGCTCTTTTGTGTTTCTGATTGTGCTTATTTGGTTTTTTTCTCTCTGTTTCTTGGTCAGTCGACCTAGGAGACCATTATCTTGTTTATCCTTTCAAAGAACAAGCTTTTTGTTTCATTGATTTTTTTTTAATCTTTTTGTCTTCTATGTCCTGGATTTGGGTTTTTATTTTGATGATCTAGATTCTTCTGCTGAAATTAGTGATTTTGTGGTCTTGCTTTTCCAGCTTCTTTAGGTGGCTTGTTAGGCTGTTAATTTGTGATCCTTCCATTTTCTTCATGTGCATTTGTAGGGATCTAAATTCCCCTCTTACTACAGCTTTTATGACGTCCCAGATATTTTGTTAAGATGTTTCTTCATTTTCATTTGTTTCTAGGTATCTTTTGATCTCTATTTTGATTTCATTATTGACCCAGGAGTTGTTTAGCATCATGCTGTTTAGTGTCCATGTCTTTGTGGGTTTTGGGGGGAACTTCTTGGTGTTAATGTTTATTTATATTATACTGTTGTCCAAGAAGGTGCATAGTAAAATTTCAGACCTCTTAAATTTGCTTATGCTTGATTTATGACCCAATATGTCATCAATCTTAGAATACATTCCATGAGGAGATGAGTAGGATGTATATTCTGTGGTCTTCGGATGGAGTGTTCTGTAGGTATCAATTAAGTCCATTTGGTCCAGAGTCACATTGAGGTTCCGGATCTTCTTACTGATTTTTTGTCCTGATGATCTGTCTAGGGTTGTGAGTGGGGTATTAAAGTCCCCAGTTATGATGGTGTTAGAGTCAATGTCTTTCTTTAATTTTCTTTGAAACTGCTTTATGGAATTTGGTGCTCCTATGTTGGGTGCATATATGTTTAAGATAGATGTTTCTTGTTGATGGAGTGAATCTTTTATCATTATGTAGTGGTCCCCTGTATTTTTTTTAATTTTTGATAGGTTAAGTGGTATTTTGTCTCAAATTAGGATCGCAACTCCTCCTTTTTTGTGTGTATTCCATTCGCCTGAAAATTTGTTTCCCATCCCTTACTTTGAGTCTGTGCATGTCCTTTCTAGTGAGATGGGCCTCTTGTAGGCAGTATATTGTTGCCTGGTGATATTTTATCCATTTTGCCATTCTATGTCTTTTCAGTGGTACATTTAGTCCATTGACAGTCAGGCTAATTATTGAAATGTGAGAGTTCACCCCTGTCATAGAGTTCTTATAGAGTTGTTTTTCTTCCACTTGTTTTTTGTCTTTCTTTTGGTTTTGGGGTTGGTTCATGTGTATTTTATTCTTTTTCCTGTACTCTTGTGAAGAACGTTGTTCTTTGTTCCTTTTCTTCTGTGTTTAGTACTTTCTTAGGTGTTTCATGTAGAGATGGTCTGGTGGCAGTGTAAGTTCTTAGGGATTGGATATATGGGAAAGATTTTAATTCTCCCTTGCTGATGAAGCTTAACTTGGCTGGGTAGGTTATTCTTGGTTGAAATTGTTTATCTTTTAGAACTTTGAAGTTAGGGCTCCAAGCTCTCCTAGCCTGCAAGGTTTCTGTAGATAAATCTGCTGCTATTCTAATTGTTCTTCCCTAGTAGGTGATCTGGCCTTTTTCTCTTGCTGCCTTTAGGATTTTTTCTTTTATGCCTACTTTGTTTAGGCGAATTATTTTGTGTCTAGGAGTTGGTCTTCTCATTTGTTATCTTGCAGGGGTTCTTTGAATCTCTTGTGTTTGAATTTTTGTATCACTGATTAGATAAGAGAAGTTTTCTTGAATAATCTCATCAAAAGTTTGTTCCAGTGTGGTCTCTCTTTCTGCCTCAGGAAGGCCAATTACTCTTACGTTCGGTCTCTTGAAGTAATTGCTCATCTCTTGAAGGTTTTGTTCTGTCTTTTTGAGCTTGTTTTCTGTCTTTTTAAGAGATTGGGTTAGTTCTATATTTTGGTCCTCAAGCTCTGAGATTCTTTCTTCTGCTTGGGTAATTCTGCTTTCCATGCTTATCAGTTTATTTATTTCATTCACAGTATTCTTTATTACTGTTATCTCAGTTATCAGCTCCTTCCTTGTTTCTTCTTGTATCTCCTCAATTCTTTTTAATCTCTCCATTAATGTCTTGATATCTAGGTTTGTAGTTTGAGACCAGCCATTCTGGGGACTCTTCACTGTTTGCATTCTGAAGTCAGTTTTCTCATTGTATGCTCTCCCAGTGGTCTGGGAGAGACCCATATTCTTCTTTTGGTTTTTCTTCATTTATGTAGATTTCTCTCTCTCCCCCCTTTTCCCTCCCCTTCTTTAATTCTGTTTTTCAGGGAAGGTGGGGTTGCTTTTGCTTCGCTTGTGCAATCTCCTCTTCTTCCTTATGAGGGTCCTCTGGCTTTCTTCACTTTTGAGGTTGCAGTGTGGGCTTCAGGCTTTTTGCAGTTTAGAGGTTTAATTGAGGGGGAAGCTGTGATTCAGAATCTATATGCTGATTCCAGCATCCACCAACACGTGTATGAGCACACTGGAGCCTATTTCCCACTGCCTTACAATCTGTCTGTGCAGCAGTATGTAGGTTTGGTCCCTGGATCAAAAGGAGGTACAAAAGAGGAAAATAGTGGAGGAAGGTGGAGTCAGTAGGAAGTGAGAAAGAGAGAAGAGTGAGAGGGAAAACAGACATACATACCAACTAACAGGTGAAAAAGAGACACTGACTTGAATGTAGTATTTACCCTTTGTGTGTTTAATTAAATCTCTTAAATTTAATTCAAGAATTCTCATTAAACTTTCCTCTTCAGAAAATTATTTTACAAAATCATATATATGTATATATGCATATATATATATATATATATTTAAACTAGGTGGTAATATAAACATGGGTGTTTACTTCAAGTTTTTGTCAAGCAAACCACAATGTTTGAAATTCTTTGTGCCCAGAAGTTCAAATTCCTCCCTGAAGCAACAGAAAACAAGGACAATTGCTGGCACATGTATCTGATTTGCAATTCCCTTCAGCCCCATGGACCCCACCTGCACTCAGTCCCACTCCAGGGCAGGGACAAACCACTGCACAACCAAAAGTGACAAAGAACCTCACCAAGAGTAATTTAGTTTAGCTAAAATCAGTGAAAGGTCACACAGTAACACAGTCCAGTTCTTAAAAATGTCTGTAAAGGCAGAAACATTGGACACAATCTGTTGATCTATAGGGGAATGATTAACCAAAGCATGGAATGTTGAGTAATAAGTAGCCTTTGACAGTGTTGCTGTGCACAGACCTAGAAGACCCTCTAAGACATAGTGAGTGAAAAAGGCAAGTTATTGAACTTTGTATCAAATATGATCTCATTATTTTGGGAAGACCTCAAAATATAAATCCCCATCCATCCATAAAGCATGTAAGTAACCTGGAAGGACACACTCCCCAATGATAATGGTGGTGGCATCTGGGGAAGGGGCATGACTTCAGTGTGTTTAGAAAGATTGCAAGGGGAATTTATTCTCACATAAAATTTTTTGTTCTTCTTACAATATTTTTTGAAAAAAGAAATTATTTTGCATTACTTTATATGTAAATGAATTGATATATAAATATATAGAGAGAGACAGGGTTTTACTCTGTCACTCAGACTGGAGCACAATGGTGTGGTCACAGCTCACTGCAACCTCAAACTCCTGGGACTACAGGCACACACTCCCATACCTACCTTATCTGTCTATTTTTTCTTTGTGGAGATAGGGTCTTGCTATGTTGCCCAGGCTATATGTTGCCCAGGCTGGTCTTGAATTTCTGGCTTTAAGTGGCCCTCCTGCCTCAGTCTTCCAAAGTGCTGGGAATACAGGCATGAGTCATAGTTCCTGGCCTATAATATAAAAATAAAGGTATAAGCCATTGTTCTTGACAGTTGAAATTGTTTTTTGCCAAAATTAAGTTACCCAAAACTAATTCTACCATAATCCTACTTTGTGTTTCTATTAAGCCATGATTTCACTTGTTTTTATATTAAATTACCATTATATTCCTATCCCTACACCTATTCTCATACCTGTAACTACAAGTACAATTAAGCTAAGTCTCTCCTATGCCCCCAATATTATATTTTTATCTATCAATCTCTACATATCCTACAAAGACCAGATTAAAGGTCACTGATAAAACACTCTTATGAAAGTTGGAACTGGCAACCGATTTCTGACCAAAATCCAGAGTGCCCAGGCTATAAGAGATAAGATAGATAAGTTGGACCTTATTAAACTGACAAGCTTCTGCAAAGCCAAAGGAACCATCAAGAGAGTAGGGAGACAACCCACTGAATGGGAAAAAATATTTGCCAACTGTATATCTGACAAAGGCCTAACATCTAGGATCTACAAGGAACTCAAATGCGCCAAAAGGAAAAAACAAACAGCCCCTTTAAAAAGTGGGCAAAAGACATAAATAGACACTTCTCAAATAAGATATATGGGCGG
>NW_007224432.1:0-372 GCF_000164805.1 Carlito syrichta | reverse complement strand
TGGGCCAGTGGAGAGGGAAGGAGAGAACAGGAGAGATTGGCACTTCTGACAGAAGAGGAGAGAAGGCAGGAAGGAGGGAGTGAGGGGAAGAGGGGGGAAGGAGAGAGGGCTGGGGCTGGGCAGGGAGAAAGACAGAAGCCCCCGGTAGGCCAGAGGCAGACAGGGGCAGGCCTTAGACACGAAGCTCCCAGAAGGGAAGCTCTGTGCCTGCCCCACTGACAGTAGATGAGGGGTCTGGGCCTGTTGATTCTGCCTGATGCAGAGCCCAACCCAGAATCCTGAAAAGTCGAGTGTTAATGTGGCTGGCTTTACAGACTGTAATCTCCTCCTTGGATAGGTGAGGCATTAGGGGTCAGAAAACGATTAACTTGC
>NW_007224431.1:0-4526 GCF_000164805.1 Carlito syrichta | reverse complement strand
GGAGAGATTGGCACTTCTGACAGAAGAGGAGAGAAGGCAGGAAGGAGGGAGTGAGGGGAAGAGGGGGGAAGGAGAGAGGGCTGGGGCTGGGCAGGGAGAAAGACAGAAGCCCCCGGTAGGCCAGAGGCAGACAGGGGCAGGCCTTAGACACGAAGCTCCCAGAAGGGAAGCTCTGTGCCTGCCCCACTGACAGTAGATGAGGGGTCTGGGCCTGTTGATTCTGCCTGATGCAGAGCCCAACGCAGAATCCTGAAAAGTCGAGTGTTAATGTGGCTGGCTTTAGAGACTGTAATCTCCTCCTTGGATAGGTGAGGCATTAGGGGTCAGAAAACGATTAACTTGCTCACAGCAAATAATCTCAGAGGACTGCCTAGGAGTAGACATCAGGTGGCATGGATATAAGACCAAGAGTCCAAATGACCAGCTGCATCCCCCAAAGACATGCTTCCAAACATTCAAGGACTAGTATGACCTCTACTGTCCTCCCCACCAAAGCACTCTGGCCTCATTGCACAGTGTGAAGTGAAAAAGACACAGTAAACAAGTACCTCGAATGTCTGGACTCAAACCATCTCCACCAGCTTCCTACTTCTGGTCCTTTCCCAACCAGGAAAGCCAAAGTCAAAGGCAGAAGGACCCGTCTCTCCTCCCTCACCCCAACTCCCTTGGCCAGCAGCCACGCTGATGTCCATCTCTAAGGCTGGAGGTATGGTAGGGACAGCCGAAGGGGAATCTTTCCAGGGACCAGATGGGATTTTTACAAGTGGCCACGGTTTGGCCTGGTTTCCCGGCATTTGAGCAGACCACAGAGGCCAGCTGCTGGGGCTGGCCGCAGGGGCCAGCTGGTGCTCACAGTGACAGGGCAAGTGGATGTGCTGGTCTGGGCCAGTGGATCAGTCACCCAAAAGGGCGGAAACAGAGCCCTGCAAAAGGCAAAGGGGACGTTCCTTCCATGGCCCTGCCAGGGAGGGGCAGACGTCCTCTGGGCCAGAAGTCAGGGAGTGTGAGCTTGTCTGGTCCTAGCTTTCCCACCCACTGGCTGTGTGGGAAGGTCACTTCACTTATCTGGGCCTGGGACTCCTTGACATGTATCAGGAAGAGGTGGAATGACATGGCCCCTCGAAGGCCTTCCCAGCTGCGATGCTCTCTTCCGCCCCTGCCTCCTGGAGTCTCAGCCAAACCTCAAGGACTCTCCAGAGAGTTCAGTCCTGTCCCCGTCCCTCTCCTACTGCTAAGAGAAACCGGTGTATTAGGGACCATCCTGGTGTTTCCTCCCTCATAGGGATGTAGCGGGAGGTCTGTGGGTTTGTGACACTAAGACAGAGGCCGAGAGGACCCAGGTGATGTATTCAGCATAGGAGAAGAGAGGTCATCCTTTGTTTTCCTCTGGAAGAGACTCCCATCCTTTCCGATAGGTTTGTGGTGGGTGCGTGGAGGACACAGGGCAGGTGAGCTGGGGTCTCTGAAGGAAACTGCCAGCCCAGGCCCACTCACAGGACTTTGGGCTCCACATGGAAGACTCCAGCAGGGTGGCTGGAAACATTCCCACCCGCCCCATTTGAGTCTTCAGCCAGCAGCACCTGGGCTGGACCCGATGCAACAGCTCTGTGCAAATGTGCCCTGGCAGGAGCCCCTGAGGGTGGACAGTGGCATGGTGAGCCCAAGTGGGTTGGCTACAGCAGGTACGACAGACAGGTGGCAGCCGAAACAGGGCGGCAGGGCGGGTGGATGGTTCTGCTGAAACCAAATCTCAACCTGGCTTTGGTGGGCAAGGGAAGAGGGTATGGGAAAGAGGACGCAGGTGGCAGGTGGCAGGTGGCAGGCAAGGACTCGGCTCAGGCAGGAGACTAAGAGGAAGAGAGCAAAAGACAGGCAGGGAAGGAAGAGAGGGAGAGCGGAAACTAGGATGGGGCCAGAGGAGGCTGCAAGAGATGGGGGAAGCCAGAGGAGCTGGGTCGGGAAGGCAGAAAGTGGGGGAGGCCTCCGTCCTCCCCATCCAGGCCTGGCATCTGTCTCCCCTGACCCCAGGGAGCAGATGGACGCAGGGCCTGAGGGCTGACTCTCCAGCAGTCCCCAGAACCCACACAGTGGGAGGAAAGAAGCAGAGAAGCAGGACCCTGAGGGAGATGCCGCAATATGCAAAGACAGAACAAGGGTTGAGAAAAAAGGATGGGAAGCAAGAGTGGCGGACAGAAACAGAGAGCAAAGGGGATGAGGCTGGTGGCAGGAAGAGTGTGCAAGAGGCTGCAGAGGATTGTTCTAAGGTTGGGTAAGGAGGGAAGGTGCTGAGGGGATGTACAGGACGAAGAAAGCAGAGGACAGGACAGGGACATGAGAAAGGGGAGAGAAGGGAATTAAACTAGAATGAGACCTGAAGGTGGGTGGGAAAGGCCTTGGCAGGCACCAATCTGACACCTTTTATTTGTATTTTTGTGTGTGTCAGGGTCTCACTTTGTCGCCCAGGCGGGAGTGCAGTGGCACAATCACAGCTCACCACAACCTCGACCTCCAGGGCTCAGGTGATCCTCTCACCTCAGCCTCCCAAATAGCTGGGACTACAGGTGCACACCACCACGTCGGGCTAATTTTTGGGGTTTTTTTTGTAGAAAGAAGGTTTCACTATATTGGCCAGGCTGGGTTCAAACAATCATCTCTCCTCGACCTCCCAAAGTGCGGGGATTTGAGCCACCATGCCTGGCCCCAGCATCCTTTATTTTGAAGAGACTGAGAGCCAGCGAGGGAGAGAGGTATTTGGCATGAGAATGTCTCCAAGTTCTTGGTGGCCTCTGAGCCAGTCCCCCAATTTCAGAGGGCCCCCTTTCTAGGGCAGGGCACACCCTAGAGTCTGCTCTTTCTGCACTGATGGTGGGGTGCGAGGGGGAAGTCTTCCTGGAAATCCCCCTTCACTAAAAAAAGGGTCAAGAAAGGGGTGGTGAGAGAGTTGTGGAGGAGGACTGGAGGATGGATAAAAAATGAGACGTGAGAATCAAGATAAAAGCAAGGAGACCATCTGGGAGAAGAAAATGGGAATGGAGATAAGAAGGACAGAGGAATAAGAGGGAGGAAACCAGAGAAGGCTGAGGAGGGAGCAGGGGAGAGGGCGGCGGAGACAGCGGGGCTGTGTGGTGGAGGGCAGCGAGGTGTGGGGTGGTTGCCACCTTCTGGCCTGATAGGAAGGTCTTGAAATTTTAGGTAAAAAAGAGGAGTGAAATCCTCAAGAAATGGAAAGGATTTTTGAAAGAATTAACCAAGGAGAGAATGAGGTGGGCTGTACCCGAAATAGTTCAGAGGGAACTGAGGCCAGTGTCTTTGGGTCCCCACAAACTAGGACTGGTTCAAGCATCAGCCACTGCCCACCTCGTCCCGCAAGGTCCTGGAAGGGCTCTAGCCTTGCTCTCAAGGAGGAAATCAGATGACTGATTCTCATCTCCTGCCATTCTTTCTTCCTCAGGGAGAAAGACATACAGCTCTTCCTGGGGTCTAACCCCATTCCCTCCTCCTGCGTGAAAACCACCTCATCCGGGCACAACAGCTCCCCACAGCCTCCATAATTCAGAGAAGTACGATTTCTGCTTTGAAAGCCTCCCTCCGCCGGCTCTAACATTCCTAGTGACCACTGTTATGAGCAGAGCTTCTGAGGACAGGCTAAGAGGAGCCAGGATGGAACCTGAGGCCCCTCCGTGGGCTCGATGCCCAGGAAGACATGCAGTCTGGTCCAGACCCTCACCCCTACTCCCATGCAGTTATCCTGGCACTTTTAGGAGCAGTCTCCTGAATAAACAGCTCCGAGTCTGAGAAACTAGGAAGGGCTGGGACAACAGTGAGGAGGGCATTCTCTCCTTGACCTTGAAACTCAAAAAGCCAGAAGTAAATCCAGGTCTTCTGACACTGGACAGGTGCTCTGAAGGATACTACTCTATTTCTCATTTGAATGTGCCTTATTGCATTTTCAAGCACCCTGCCCTACCGCCCCCGCCCCCACAAATTCAAAACAAACAAACAAATAAGACCAGGTGTCAGACATCATTCTTCCAGAGCCTGGACCTCATATTCATAGATGACTTTGCGGATTTCTCCAGCACTTCCAGATGGACTATCTGGATCTATGAGCCGAGTGAGCAGCTACTACATTAGGTGTGGGGCTCTGATGAACGCTTTCTGCCTCAACACCTGGCTTTCCACCAGTGCCCCTAAGATAGGCTGACTTGGCAGACACCAGACATGCCCATAACACAGGTGTGTACCCAGACCTCACTACTGTGCCTTCCACGCAAGCTACGGGCCAGACATGAATGACTGTAGATTCCAGGGAGTAGGTTTTTTTGTATTACTGTAAGAACTGTCTAACAGCACATAGCAGTGAGCTCTTCATCATGAGAGGAGTTCAAGACAAGGCCGGATGAACCCATGGCAGCAGTGTTCCAGAGGGCTCTGGGTAATATTGAGGGTCCCTTTCAACTCTGATGCTTTCAGATTCTATTTACACACCAATGTATTTTCTTCTTCCTTTGGAACACACCCATCAA
>NW_007224430.1:0-4435 GCF_000164805.1 Carlito syrichta | reverse complement strand
GACAGTAGATGAGGGGTCTGGGCCTGTTGTTCTGCCTGATGCAGAGCCCAACCCAGAATCCTGAAAAGTCGAGTGTTTAATGTGGCTGGCTTTACAGACTGTAATCTCCTCCTTGGATAGGTGAGGCATTAGGGGTCAGAAAACGATTAACTTGCTCACAGCAAATAATCTCAGAGGACTGCCTAGGAGTAGACATCAGGTGGCATGGATATAAGACCAAGAGTCCAAATGACCAGCTGCATCCCCCAAAGACATGCTTCCAAACATTCAAGGACTAGTATGACCTCTACTGTCCTCCCCACCAAAGCACTCTGGCCTCATTGCACAGTGTGAAGTGAAAAAGACACAGTAAACAAGTACCTCGAATGTCTGGACTCAAACCATCTCCACCAGCTTCCTACTTCTGGTCCTTTCCCAACCAGGAAAGCCAAAGTCAAAGGCAGAAGGACCCGTCTCTCCTCCCTCACCCCAACTCCCTTGGCCAGCAGCCACGCTGATGTCCATCTCTAAGGCTGGAGGTATGGTAGGGACAGCCGAAGGGGAATCTTTCCAGGGACCAGATGGGATTTTTACAAGTGGCCACGGTTTGGCCTGGTTTCCCGGCATTTGAGCAGACCACAGAGGCCAGCTGCTGGGGCTGGCCGCAGGGGCCAGCTGGTGCTCACAGTGACAGGGCAAGTGGATGTGCTGGTCTGGGCCAGTGGATCAGTCACCCAAAAGGGCGGAAACAGAGCCCTGCAAAAGGCAAAGGGGACGTTCCTTCCATGGCCCTGCCAGGGAGGGGCAGACGTCCTCTGGGCCAGAAGTCAGGGAGTGTGAGCTTGTCTGGTCCTAGCTTTCCCACCCACTGGCTGTGTGGGAAGGTCACTTCACTTATCTGGGCCTGGGACTCCTTGACATGTATCAGGAAGAGGTGGAATGACATGGCCCCTCGAAGGCCTTCCCAGCTGCGATGCTCTCTTCCGCCCCTGCCTCCTGGAGTCTCAGCCAAACCTCAAGGACTCTCCAGAGAGTTCAGTCCTGTCCCCGTCCCTCTCCTACTGCTAAGAGAAACCGGTGTATTAGGGACCATCCTGGTGTTTCCTCCCTCATAGGGATGTAGCGGGAGGTCTGTGGGTTTGTGACACTAAGACAGAGGCCGAGAGGACCCAGGTGATGTATTCAGCATAGGAGAAGAGAGGTCATCCTTTGTTTTCCTCTGGAAGAGACTCCCATCCTTTCCGATAGGTTTGTGGTGGGTGCGTGGAGGACACAGGGCAGGTGAGCTGGGGTCTCTGAAGGAAACTGCCAGCCCAGGCCCACTCACAGGACTTTGGGCTCCACATGGAAGACTCCAGCAGGGTGGCTGGAAACATTCCCACCCGCCCCATTTGAGTCTTCAGCCAGCAGCACCTGGGCTGGACCCGATGCAACAGCTCTGTGCAAATGTGCCCTGGCAGGAGCCCCTGAGGGTGGACAGTGGCATGGTGAGCCCAAGTGGGTTGGCTACAGCAGGTACGACAGACAGGTGGCAGCCGAAACAGGGCGGCAGGGCGGGTGGATGGTTCTGCTGAAACCAAATCTCAACCTGGCTTTGGTGGGCAAGGGAAGAGGGTATGGGAAAGAGGACGCAGGTGGCAGGTGGCAGGTGGCAGGCAAGGACTCGGCTCAGGCAGGAGACTAAGAGGAAGAGAGCAAAAGACAGGCAGGGAAGGAAGAGAGGGAGAGCGGAAACTAGGATGGGGCCAGAGGAGGCTGCAAGAGATGGGGGAAGCCAGAGGAGCTGGGTCGGGAAGGCAGAAAGTGGGGGAGGCCTCCGTCCTCCCCATCCAGGCCTGGCATCTGTCTCCCCTGACCCCAGGGAGCAGATGGACGCAGGGCCTGAGGGCTGACTCTCCAGCAGTCCCCAGAACCCACACAGTGGGAGGAAAGAAGCAGAGAAGCAGGACCCTGAGGGAGATGCCGCAATATGCAAAGACAGAACAAGGGTTGAGAAAAAAGGATGGGAAGCAAGAGTGGCGGACAGAAACAGAGAGCAAAGGGGATGAGGCTGGTGGCAGGAAGAGTGTGCAAGAGGCTGCAGAGGATTGTTCTAAGGTTGGGTAAGGAGGGAAGGTGCTGAGGGGATGTACAGGACGAAGAAAGCAGAGGACAGGACAGGGACATGAGAAAGGGGAGAGAAGGGAATTAAACTAGAATGAGACCTGAAGGTGGGTGGGAAAGGCCTTGGCAGGCACCAATCTGACACCTTTTATTTGTATTTTTGTGTGTGTCAGGGTCTCACTTTGTCGCCCAGGCGGGAGTGCAGTGGCACAATCACAGCTCACCACAACCTCGACCTCCAGGGCTCAGGTGATCCTCTCACCTCAGCCTCCCAAATAGCTGGGACTACAGGTGCACACCACCACGTCGGGCTAATTTTTGGGGTTTTTTTTGTAGAAAGAAGGTTTCACTATATTGGCCAGGCTGGGTTCAAACAATCATCTCTCCTCGACCTCCCAAAGTGCGGGGATTTGAGCCACCATGCCTGGCCCCAGCATCCTTTATTTTGAAGAGACTGAGAGCCAGCGAGGGAGAGAGGTATTTGGCATGAGAATGTCTCCAAGTTCTTGGTGGCCTCTGAGCCAGTCCCCCAATTTCAGAGGGCCCCCTTTCTAGGGCAGGGCACACCCTAGAGTCTGCTCTTTCTGCACTGATGGTGGGGTGCGAGGGGGAAGTCTTCCTGGAAATCCCCCTTCACTAAAAAAAGGGTCAAGAAAGGGGTGGTGAGAGAGTTGTGGAGGAGGACTGGAGGATGGATAAAAAATGAGACGTGAGAATCAAGATAAAAGCAAGGAGACCATCTGGGAGAAGAAAATGGGAATGGAGATAAGAAGGACAGAGGAATAAGAGGGAGGAAACCAGAGAAGGCTGAGGAGGGAGCAGGGGAGAGGGCGGCGGAGACAGCGGGGCTGTGTGGTGGAGGGCAGCGAGGTGTGGGGTGGTTGCCACCTTCTGGCCTGATAGGAAGGTCTTGAAATTTTAGGTAAAAAAGAGGAGTGAAATCCTCAAGAAATGGAAAGGATTTTTGAAAGAATTAACCAAGGAGAGAATGAGGTGGGCTGTACCCGAAATAGTTCAGAGGGAACTGAGGCCAGTGTCTTTGGGTCCCCACAAACTAGGACTGGTTCAAGCATCAGCCACTGCCCACCTCGTCCCGCAAGGTCCTGGAAGGGCTCTAGCCTTGCTCTCAAGGAGGAAATCAGATGACTGATTCTCATCTCCTGCCATTCTTTCTTCCTCAGGGAGAAAGACATACAGCTCTTCCTGGGGTCTAACCCCATTCCCTCCTCCTGCGTGAAAACCACCTCATCCGGGCACAACAGCTCCCCACAGCCTCCATAATTCAGAGAAGTACGATTTCTGCTTTGAAAGCCTCCCTCCGCCGGCTCTAACATTCCTAGTGACCACTGTTATGAGCAGAGCTTCTGAGGACAGGCTAAGAGGAGCCAGGATGGAACCTGAGGCCCCTCCGTGGGCTCGATGCCCAGGAAGACATGCAGTCTGGTCCAGACCCTCACCCCTACTCCCATGCAGTTATCCTGGCACTTTTAGGAGCAGTCTCCTGAATAAACAGCTCCGAGTCTGAGAAACTAGGAAGGGCTGGGACAACAGTGAGGAGGGCATTCTCTCCTTGACCTTGAAACTCAAAAAGCCAGAAGTAAATCCAGGTCTTCTGACACTGGACAGGTGCTCTGAAGGATACTACTCTATTTCTCATTTGAATGTGCCTTATTGCATTTTCAAGCACCCTGCCCTACCGCCCCCGCCCCCACAAATTCAAAACAAACAAACAAATAAGACCAGGTGTCAGACATCATTCTTCCAGAGCCTGGACCTCATATTCATAGATGACTTTGCGGATTTCTCCAGCACTTCCAGATGGACTATCTGGATCTATGAGCCGAGTGAGCAGCTACTACATTAGGTGTGGGGCTCTGATGAACGCTTTCTGCCTCAACACCTGGCTTTCCACCAGTGCCCCTAAGATAGGCTGACTTGGCAGACACCAGACATGCCCATAACACAGGTGTGTACCCAGACCTCACTACTGTGCCTTCCACGCAAGCTACGGGCCAGACATGAATGACTGTAGATTCCAGGGAGTAGGTTTTTTTGTATTACTGTAAGAACTGTCTAACAGCACATAGCAGTGAGCTCTTCATCATGAGAGGAGTTCAAGACAAGGCCGGATGAACCCATGGCAGCAGTGTTCCAGAGGGCTCTGGGTAATATTGAGGGTCCCTTTCAACTCTGATGCTTTCAGATTCTATTTACACACCAATGTATTTTCTTCTTCCTTTGGAACACACCCATCAAATAATCAATTTGTAACAGTTCAGTGAAGGTGGACCTGAAGTTTTAAGGAAGGAAATATTTAAACAGGGCCATCTGAAGAGGAAAGAACAGGTCAAAA
>NW_007224429.1:0-4560 GCF_000164805.1 Carlito syrichta | reverse complement strand
GACAGTAGATGAGGGGTCTGGGCCTGTTGTTCTGCCTGATGCAGAGCCCAACCCAGAATCCTGAAAAGTCGAGTGTTTAATGTGGCTGGCTTTACAGACTGTAATCTCCTCCTTGGATAGGTGAGGCATTAGGGGTCAGAAAACGATTAACTTGCTCACAGCAAATAATCTCAGAGGACTGCCTAGGAGTAGACATCAGGTGGCATGGATATAAGACCAAGAGTCCAAATGACCAGCTGCATCCCCCAAAGACATGCTTCCAAACATTCAAGGACTAGTATGACCTCTACTGTCCTCCCCACCAAAGCACTCTGGCCTCATTGCACAGTGTGAAGTGAAAAAGACACAGTAAACAAGTACCTCGAATGTCTGGACTCAAACCATCTCCACCAGCTTCCTACTTCTGGTCCTTTCCCAACCAGGAAAGCCAAAGTCAAAGGCAGAAGGACCCGTCTCTCCTCCCTCACCCCAACTCCCTTGGCCAGCAGCCACGCTGATGTCCATCTCTAAGGCTGGAGGTATGGTAGGGACAGCCGAAGGGGAATCTTTCCAGGGACCAGATGGGATTTTTACAAGTGGCCACGGTTTGGCCTGGTTTCCCGGCATTTGAGCAGACCACAGAGGCCAGCTGCTGGGGCTGGCCGCAGGGGCCAGCTGGTGCTCACAGTGACAGGGCAAGTGGATGTGCTGGTCTGGGCCAGTGGATCAGTCACCCAAAAGGGCGGAAACAGAGCCCTGCAAAAGGCAAAGGGGACGTTCCTTCCATGGCCCTGCCAGGGAGGGGCAGACGTCCTCTGGGCCAGAAGTCAGGGAGTGTGAGCTTGTCTGGTCCTAGCTTTCCCACCCACTGGCTGTGTGGGAAGGTCACTTCACTTATCTGGGCCTGGGACTCCTTGACATGTATCAGGAAGAGGTGGAATGACATGGCCCCTCGAAGGCCTTCCCAGCTGCGATGCTCTCTTCCGCCCCTGCCTCCTGGAGTCTCAGCCAAACCTCAAGGACTCTCCAGAGAGTTCAGTCCTGTCCCCGTCCCTCTCCTACTGCTAAGAGAAACCGGTGTATTAGGGACCATCCTGGTGTTTCCTCCCTCATAGGGATGTAGCGGGAGGTCTGTGGGTTTGTGACACTAAGACAGAGGCCGAGAGGACCCAGGTGATGTATTCAGCATAGGAGAAGAGAGGTCATCCTTTGTTTTCCTCTGGAAGAGACTCCCATCCTTTCCGATAGGTTTGTGGTGGGTGCGTGGAGGACACAGGGCAGGTGAGCTGGGGTCTCTGAAGGAAACTGCCAGCCCAGGCCCACTCACAGGACTTTGGGCTCCACATGGAAGACTCCAGCAGGGTGGCTGGAAACATTCCCACCCGCCCCATTTGAGTCTTCAGCCAGCAGCACCTGGGCTGGACCCGATGCAACAGCTCTGTGCAAATGTGCCCTGGCAGGAGCCCCTGAGGGTGGACAGTGGCATGGTGAGCCCAAGTGGGTTGGCTACAGCAGGTACGACAGACAGGTGGCAGCCGAAACAGGGCGGCAGGGCGGGTGGATGGTTCTGCTGAAACCAAATCTCAACCTGGCTTTGGTGGGCAAGGGAAGAGGGTATGGGAAAGAGGACGCAGGTGGCAGGTGGCAGGTGGCAGGCAAGGACTCGGCTCAGGCAGGAGACTAAGAGGAAGAGAGCAAAAGACAGGCAGGGAAGGAAGAGAGGGAGAGCGGAAACTAGGATGGGGCCAGAGGAGGCTGCAAGAGATGGGGGAAGCCAGAGGAGCTGGGTCGGGAAGGCAGAAAGTGGGGGAGGCCTCCGTCCTCCCCATCCAGGCCTGGCATCTGTCTCCCCTGACCCCAGGGAGCAGATGGACGCAGGGCCTGAGGGCTGACTCTCCAGCAGTCCCCAGAACCCACACAGTGGGAGGAAAGAAGCAGAGAAGCAGGACCCTGAGGGAGATGCCGCAATATGCAAAGACAGAACAAGGGTTGAGAAAAAAGGATGGGAAGCAAGAGTGGCGGACAGAAACAGAGAGCAAAGGGGATGAGGCTGGTGGCAGGAAGAGTGTGCAAGAGGCTGCAGAGGATTGTTCTAAGGTTGGGTAAGGAGGGAAGGTGCTGAGGGGATGTACAGGACGAAGAAAGCAGAGGACAGGACAGGGACATGAGAAAGGGGAGAGAAGGGAATTAAACTAGAATGAGACCTGAAGGTGGGTGGGAAAGGCCTTGGCAGGCACCAATCTGACACCTTTTATTTGTATTTTTGTGTGTGTCAGGGTCTCACTTTGTCGCCCAGGCGGGAGTGCAGTGGCACAATCACAGCTCACCACAACCTCGACCTCCAGGGCTGAGGTGATCCTCTCACCTCAGCCTCCCAAATAGCTGGGACTACAGGTGCACACTACCATGTCGGGCTAATTTTTTGGGTTTTTTTTGTAGAAAGAAGGTTTCACTATATTGGCCAGGCTGGGTTCAAACAATCATCTCTCCTCGACCTCCCAAAGTGCGGGGATTTGAGCCACCATGCCTGGCCCCAGCATCCTTTATTTTGAAGAGACTGAGAGCCAGCGAGGGAGAGAGGTATTTGGCATGAGAATGTCTCCAAGTTCTTGGTGGCCTCTGAGCCAGTCCCCCAATTTCAGAGGGCCCCCTTTCTAGGGCAGGGCACACCCTAGAGTCTGCTCTTTCTGCACTGATGGTGGGGTGCGAGGGGGAAGTCTTCCTGGAAATCCCCCTTCACTAAAAAAAGGGTCAAGAAAGGGGTGGTGAGAGAGTTGTGGAGGAGGACTGGAGGATGGATAAAAAATGAGACGTGAGAATCAAGATAAAAGCAAGGAGACCATCTGGGAGAAGAAAATGGGAATGGAGATAAGAAGGACAGAGGAATAAGAGGGAGGAAACCAGAGAAGGCTGAGGAGGGAGCAGGGGAGAGGGCGGCGGAGACAGCGGGGCTGTGTGGTGGAGGGCAGCGAGGTGTGGGGTGGTTGCCACCTTCTGGCCTGATAGGAAGGTCTTGAAATTTTAGGTAAAAAAGAGGAGTGAAATCCTCAAGAAATGGAAAGGATTTTTGAAAGAATTAACCAAGGAGAGAATGAGGTGGGCTGTACCCGAAATAGTTCAGAGGGAACTGAGGCCAGTGTCTTTGGGTCCCCACAAACTAGGACTGGTTCAAGCATCAGCCACTGCCCACCTCGTCCCGCAAGGTCCTGGAAGGGCTCTAGCCTTGCTCTCAAGGAGGAAATCAGATGACTGATTCTCATCTCCTGCCATTCTTTCTTCCTCAGGGAGAAAGACATACAGCTCTTCCTGGGGTCTAACCCCATTCCCTCCTCCTGCGTGAAAACCACCTCATCCGGGCACAACAGCTCCCCACAGCCTCCATAATTCAGAGAAGTACGATTTCTGCTTTGAAAGCCTCCCTCCGCCGGCTCTAACATTCCTAGTGACCACTGTTATGAGCAGAGCTTCTGAGGACAGGCTAAGAGGAGCCAGGATGGAACCTGAGGCCCCTCCGTGGGCTCGATGCCCAGGAAGACATGCAGTCTGGTCCAGACCCTCACCCCTACTCCCATGCAGTTATCCTGGCACTTTTAGGAGCAGTCTCCTGAATAAACAGCTCCGAGTCTGAGAAACTAGGAAGGGCTGGGACAACAGTGAGGAGGGCATTCTCTCCTTGACCTTGAAACTCAAAAAGCCAGAAGTAAATCCAGGTCTTCTGACACTGGACAGGTGCTCTGAAGGATACTACTCTATTTCTCATTTGAATGTGCCTTATTGCATTTTCAAGCACCCTGCCCTACCGCCCCCGCCCCCACAAATTCAAAACAAACAAACAAATAAGACCAGGTGTCAGACATCATTCTTCCAGAGCCTGGACCTCATATTCATAGATGACTTTGCGGATTTCTCCAGCACTTCCAGATGGACTATCTGGATCTATGAGCCGAGTGAGCAGCTACTACATTAGGTGTGGGGCTCTGATGAACGCTTTCTGCCTCAACACCTGGCTTTCCACCAGTGCCCCTAAGATAGGCTGACTTGGCAGACACCAGACATGCCCATAACACAGGTGTGTACCCAGACCTCACTACTGTGCCTTCCACGCAAGCTACGGGCCAGACATGAATGACTGTAGATTCCAGGGAGTAGGTTTTTTTGTATTACTGTAAGAACTGTCTAACAGCACATAGCAGTGAGCTCTTCATCATGAGAGGAGTTCAAGACAAGGCCGGATGAACCCATGGCAGCAGTGTTCCAGAGGGCTCTGGGTAATATTGAGGGTCCCTTTCAACTCTGATGCTTTCAGATTCTATTTACACACCAATGTATTTTCTTCTTCCTTTGGAACACACCCATCAAATAATCAATTTGTAACAGTTCAGTGAAGGTGGACCTGAAGTTTTAAGGAAGGAAATATTTAAACAGGGCCATCTGAAGAGGAAAGAACAGGTCAAAAAATGGTCTAGGATAGATGTCAAATGTATAAGTAAAACCTCTGTCTCATGGCAATTCACCACCAACTTCATAGAGATAGTGATGAGAACGTAACCACCATATTGATTTAGACCTGTAGTTTAGTCT
>NW_007224428.1:0-332 GCF_000164805.1 Carlito syrichta | reverse complement strand
GCATGGTTGGTTTCATGTTCTTGCTATAGTAAACAATGCTGCAATAAACATATGTGTGCAAGTATCTTTTTCATAGAGTGACCTGAGTTCTTCCGGGTATATTCCCAGAGGGAATTGCAGGGTCATATGGAAGGTCGATGTTTAGAACTTTGAGGAATCACCACACTGATTTCCACAGAGGCAGAAGTAGTTTGCACTCCCACCAACAGTGTAGAAGTGTTCGCTTTTTGCCACATCCTCTCCAGTATCTGTTATTTTTTGAATTATTGATGATGGCCATTCTGACTGGAGTTAGGTGGTATCTCAGTGTAGTTTCAATTTGCATCTCCTTG
>NW_007224427.1:0-735 GCF_000164805.1 Carlito syrichta | reverse complement strand
CAAGGTCGATGTTTAGAACTTTGAGGAATCACCACACTGATTTCCACAGAGGCAGAAGTAGTTTGCACTCCCACCAACAGTGTAGAAGTGTTCGCTTTTTGCCACATCCTCTCCAGTATCTGTTATTTTTTGAATTATTGATGATGGCCATTCTGACTGGAGTTAGGTGGTATCTCAGTGTAGTTTCAATTTGCATCTCCTTGATGAGTAGTGAGACTGAACATTTTTTCATATATCTGTTGGCTGCTCTTATATCATCTTTTGAGAAGTGTCTATTCATATCTTTAGCCCACTTTGTAATAGGGCTGTTTGTTTTTTTCTTTTCAGCACTTTTGAGTTCCTTGTAGATCCTTGATGCTAGGCCTTTGTCAGACATCGAGGTGTCAAATATTTTTTCCCAGTCTGTGGGCTGTCTCCCTGCTCTCTTGATGGTTTCTTTGGCTTTGCAGAAGCTTGTCAATTTAATGAAGTCCCACTTGTCTATCTTATCTCTTACGGTCTGGGCACTTTGGGCTTTGATCAGGAATTGGTTGCCAGTTCCAACATCCATAAGAGTGTCTCCTGCATTTTTTAAGGTCCTTACAGTTAGGTTTTACATTTAGGTCTGTGATCCATTTAAAGTTAATTTTTGTGTATGGAGACAGGTAGGGGTCCTGTTTCAATCTTCTGCATGTGGTCAGTCAGTTATCCCAGCACCGTTTACTGAATAGGTTCTCCTCTCTCCAGTGGTGGGTG
>NW_007224426.1:0-534 GCF_000164805.1 Carlito syrichta | reverse complement strand
TGGTTTCCAATTTGAGAGACGAGTAATTGTTTATCTAGAGATTACCAACCCATGCTCCTAACTAATACCCTGCCCCAAGGGACCAGGAAATGTGATGTTACATTTATTTATAGATGAAGTTGTGTGAAGGCTGAGAGCACATGATTTCTCTGAAAAGTACAGCAGTTTTCCCATCTGTTCCCATGTTCAAGAGGAGAGGAAGAGGAACCAGTCTCTTTTTAACTCTGAATTAGAAGAAAAAACAGGCAGCCTGGGGACAGTTTTCTAGTGGTGATGGTCAGTAGCAGGAGTGTGTATACACAAAGTATGCCTGTACATGTATGCGTTTGTGTGTGTGTGAGAATTTGAAAGTGCATGTGTATTGAATATTTGTGATTGTGCACGGGAGGAAAGTTTTTAGGTATGTATGAATGTATATGGAATGAGCATGTCATGTGCTGTGATTTTGTGTATGTTTGCTCTTGTGTGGACTGTAAGTTGTATAGATATACTTGCTAACTTAACACATACTATGAGCCTGAGTAAAGTAGTTTA
>NW_007224425.1:0-677 GCF_000164805.1 Carlito syrichta | reverse complement strand
GAGAGGAAGAGGAACCAGTCTCTTTTTAACTCTGAATTAGAAGAAAAAACAGGCAGCCTGGGGACAGTTTTCTAGTGGTGATGGTCAGTAGCAGGAGTGTGTATACACAAAGTATGCCTGTACATGTATGCGTTTGTGTGTGTGTGAGAATTTGAAAGTGCATGTGTATTGAATATTTGTGATTGTGCACGGGAGGAAAGTTTTTAGGTATGTATGAATGTATATGGAATGAGCATGTCATGTGCTGTGATTTTGTGTATGTTTGCTCTTGTGTGGACTGTAAGTTGTATAGATATACTTGCTAACTTAACACATACTATGAGCCTGAGTAAAGTAGTTTATCTGCATGAGGTATGGTCTTGCTTACATCAGTCTATGTGTAGGGATTGTCCTCTTAATGTAGATGTTCTGATCTTTAAGAAGAGAGGAAAATTCTACTTTTGACCTTTCTTCTCCTGTGAAACTTAAGTCTAAAGTGAGATCAGTCTTGCATCTGGGCCAGATGGATCTGTGAAATGAACTTGAACCTGGTCTGAAGAAGGGTTATTAGTTATCTCTGAGCTGAGATCAGACTGTATCTAAGAGAGGAACAGAACCAGGAGTCAAATCAGAGTCCATGGACTTGTTACACTTTGTATTAGATGATCTTGGGCAGAGCTATGAAAGGTGGGAGGCTC
>NW_007224424.1:0-839 GCF_000164805.1 Carlito syrichta | reverse complement strand
TCCATGTGTGGGACTACAAATTATTGAAACACTCCTGGGTCTCTCACTCCCATCCTTATCTTTGCCTCTGTGGAAGTTGAATAGTTTTTCTTTCATGGGTGAGTTGGGAAGAAGGAACTATGCATGAGTAGCTCGATCCTTCCTCTTCACCTTCTTAAAAGGAGATGTCTATTAGGTGCATGTGTGTTCTCTTTTTCTCACTTGATCTTTGTCTTCAGGGTAGGCCACCTTGCTCTCTCCCTATCACCCTAATTAATAAAGCATACCACCTCTACCTGCCACTTCCCCTATATTATTTTATCTTTCTCCAAAGTGTTCATCACATAACATTTTATGTATTAATTTGTTGTTTTAAAAAATTATTTGGCGGTCCTCTGCGTTGTGTGTGTGCACACGCGAGTGCGTGTGTATGTGTGTGTGTGATGTTATTCTATATTCCCAGAGCCTAGAACAAAACCTAGCAAATAGTAGGAACTTTATACATACTTGTTGAATAACTGTGGTTCACATCATTTGCAATTCACCTCAGTGTAAATGCAGGAGCAAACAACAATGAAAATGAGCATTCTAAAATCAAAGACTAAGAACCTTGCTCACCCACTCAGTAGTCCTGCATTGAATACCCCCACTGAGTAGAGCAGCCCAACTAACTCCCGTGCAGCTTCTGAGCTCAAACCAGGAAAGCTGCAGCTGCCATCATCACAGACACAGGCTCTGACACTAGTGAAGAATGACATGCAGAACTGCAGGCACATGGTAGATAACATGGTCCCAGATGAGTGTGAGAGAGCCAGGAGGAAACATAGGTGACCTTGTCCTCCTTCTTTTGATTAAATGTT
>NW_007224423.1:0-5040 GCF_000164805.1 Carlito syrichta | reverse complement strand
TCAGGCTCCCGAGAGCGAGAACACACTCAGTAGTAGGAGAACAGTTCCAAGCCGTTCTTGGGGGATCCGCCCTCACAGCCCAAACGTTCCTACTAGGCCCCTGCCCCATAACACTGGCTACCACCTTAAATTTCAGCATGAGTTGTGGTGGGAACAAATGAACCATATCCAAACGATAGCAGTACCTAACTTCCCTGGACCTGGGAAGAGAGGAGGGGAGTTGGGTGACCATCTCAGTAGTCACACATTCAGGCTCCATGACAGCATTTATATCAAAGCCATATGTTGCCAGGGTTGCTCCCAGTCAAAGATTGATCACATGAGAGACTAGAGCTGGGCCATTTCTGCCCATGGTGGGACTCCTCTAGCAGTGTATCTTTACTTTGATACACCCGTCAGCTTTGCTAGACTTTCCCAGAGCTGCACTGCAGCCTAAGCCTCTTCCTGCCCAGCCCACCTCCATTCCTGCTCTCCCCTCAAAGCTGTCAGACCTGCACGTGGTCTAAAACTTTCTGTATCTACTCCTGCTCTCTCTCCATGGGCATTTACCCTGATAAATATCCTGGGCTTCTTCTAATCCCATCTTGGTGACTTCTTGCCAGAGAACCTTAAGTAACACAAGGCTGTAATGCCAGCACTGTGACTTTTGAAGGAGGGCTTAATGACATGAAATAACGAATGTATAGGGCTGAACCACATGTTGGTTTATTCCCTTGTGAGTTCATATTTCCTTATTACTTTAGAGGCACACCATATAGTACAAAGGGCACTGGACTTGGAGTTCTCCAGTCTTGGTTTCAAATTCTGGCTTTTTGTTTTTTAGCTGCGCAATATTGGGCAAGAACTCCCTTTTTTGAATCTCGGTTTCTTATGATAGAAAATGAACAGCATCTATCTTCAATAGCAGTTCTGTGTGATTAAGTGAGAAAGTCTGCATTAAAGTGGAGGGTCAAAGGTTATTGTTACCCATCCTCCTGAGACCCTTTTCTCCTGAAAGTGTCCCGTTGTCTTTCTCTGTCTCCTCTTGTGTCACTTTCCTTTTGACTTAAAAGTCACAGAAACAAAGAACTGAATACCACATGTTCTCACTCATAAGTGGGTCCTGAACACTGGTCACATTAGCACAAAGAAGGGATTGGCAGTTGCTGGGCACTGATGGGGAAGGGAGGGGGACACGTGACAATAAAACCTAATCTACTTAACAGGGGAAGAGAGGGCCAGTTAGAAGCCCAAACTTTACCTGCACGTGGCCTACTTATGCAGATAATCCTTACTTGTGCCCCACATTTCTATAATAAAAAAACAAAACAAACAAACTAAAAAGGTCACGTACTCACTCACATCCAAAAGAGCATGGGCTTTGAGTAAGCGGTTGGGCTTATACTAATCTATGTACCTACTTACTATTCAAACCCTGACCAGCTGTAAAATTTGCTCAAAAGTTGCCCTGGACTTGAAGCCTGGGCAGAGTTTCCTCGAACAGAAAAAACGAACTTCATTCAATATACCTGACTTGTGCATCTACACTGTGCCACTGGGGAGACTGACATGAAGAGACGTGGTGCAGTGCTGCTTCCAGTAGGTCACCGTTAAAAGGAAGAGTTCAATCATTGCCATTGACATTGGTCTACTTTCTGCCTTTCACACCTACCCGGTGCCTTTACACTTGCAATTTTCTCTTGTAGGACAATTTTTCTTTTGCTCATTGAATGGATGACTCTTTCTTCTTTCACACCTCAGTTTTCAGGTTACCTCCTGGACAGACCCTCCCTGATCACCACATCCCAGATAATCTTCATCAGATTATGCTCTTTGTTTATTTAATAGCACTTATTACATCTTAGCATAATCTTATGCATTTACTTGTATACATTTTTTTGTTTCATAACAGTCCCCTACCCTCTATACCCACCAGAGAACATAAGCTCCTTTAAGGCAGGGAACTGTCTGTCTTTTTTCACTTCAGTATGTATCCTTGAAACCTAAAATAGTACCAATAGCTCAATAAGTGTTCATTGAATGAATGAATTTATGTGTTCACTGAATGAATGAATTTATTAAAGAATCACGATTCACAAAGAACATTAGCTCATGAGCATAATCAGGTTTTATTTTTCCGTTATATGGGATGAACTGGAGGTAACTGTAATAAAGCTTAATTGCTTCTCCCATTGATTTCCAAGTATATTCCATGGGTTAGATCTTATCTGACTCTGGAGGAAATTTTATAAGTGTACCATAACTTTTTAAGTTTCTCTCATTTTCAAGAATAACTTTATTTTGGCAAGTAGATCCAATCTAATCTAATGTTTTAGGTTGAACCATAAAAAATTGCCAATTTTGATAATTTTCAAACTATGTAAATGACAATTTCCCATCGTTTGAACTAATGCCACGTGAAGCCAAACATAATTCAAATTTAAACCCATCCTCCTCCCTCAGCTCGGAAGCTGGCACCTAGTGGAGACAAAGGTCATGACTGGCTTCTTACTTATCTCTTGAGCACCTCCAACCTCATTGGCAGCTTGCATCTTGTGTCCCCATTCGTTAGCCCAAATAAAGAGAGGATCAGGAGAGATGAGCATAGATTTATGTGACTGGCACTGTGGAAGTTTGGTATTGGGGTCTAGACTTGGTGAACACTTAAAACTGATTATTCTTTCTTGGACGATTTCTGTACGTTTTCCTTGGGTGCTTTTTGCAGGCAATTGCCTTTCTGAAATCAGTGAATTCCTTGGGGGACAAGCTTTTGTTTCCTCATCAGTCCCTCGGCTTCTGGTGGTCCATCCTCTGATTATGTGCCTCCAGGTATCCTGATGCATAGAACATTTTGAGTTGCTCCAGGAAGCAAGATTTCTTAGTAAGGCTTATATCTGGGTCATGAAGACACAAACCTCTGATCCAGCAGTGAAAGGATGGTTTTTACCCAGTAGAACTTACTTGTAGCTCATTCACAGTCTCTCATGTCAGTAATAATGGTCCCTCAACCTCCAGAGACACAGGTCAAATTCTCAGTGTAGTCCTATTAAACCTATCGAATCCAATTCAACATTAAGAGATAAGCCCCCTTTCCCACCTTGAGAAGAAAGAAGAGGAGATGCCCTATAGCACTCAACAGTTCTCTCCAAAGAACTCTTTTCTCCAAATGTATTCGATTCAGTATTGTTATAGGCTGGATGTAGCAATTTTGCTGGCAGTATCAGGTTTTTTGTGTTCTATTTGGTCCAGCATAGCTGGTCTGGTACCTCATTTTAGGATGTGAAGATATCCGTCCTCTTTTATTCTAGGTCTTTGAAGCCTCTGTTGAAATTCTGAGATGACAAGAAGAGTTACCTTTGGCATTAGTTTCACTTATTTACTATTGTTCATCGAGTCTTGCCTTCCCAGACATTTTTATCTCAGAGCTGACAATACCACCTTGCAAAGTACAGCTGCATCTGAGCCTATTAGATGAAGATTCAGGAGACAACTTGGCTGCCTGTTAGAAGGTTTTAATCAGCTTGGCCTTTGAAAAAGATGGATTACAAGAGCAGCGTATGATCAGTATTGTGAGGGAGACCTTCAATGTCAGTTTTCTGCAAGGAATAGTTACTCAAAAATATATTGACAAACTGACCAACCACGCACAGGACTGGGTCATTTAAACATGGCAGCTTTTGACAGAGTTTGAAAAAGATCAAATCTCATATCTTTCTTAAAAATGATATTGCACAAACAGTTTGACATCCAAACCCCTATGAGGAACAGCAAAAGACACAGAATAAAGTTTAGGGTTTCTGAATTTTTCACTAGCAGACAGTGTAGCCTACAGGTTTTGGAATTAAACAGACTCATTTGAATTTCTGCTCCCTTCCTTATTAACTGGGTATGATTGGTCAGATTTTTCTCATCTGAAAACTCAGTTTTGGGGGGATTTTTTGGTTTGTTTTTAGTCAAGGTCTTGTCTTGCTCTGTCACCCATGCTGGAGAACATGGCACAATCATGGCTCACTGCAGCCTTGACCTCTTGGGCTCAGGCAATCTTCTCACCTCAGCCTCCTAAGTAGATGGGACTGCAGGCACACACTGCCATGCCCAAACAACTTTTTATTTGAAAATCCTAATGAATAGGATTTATATGAACACTACATAAGGCAAGTTACTGTCTTATGTAGTGCTGTGCCTTGGATTTAGTAAATACTTGATAAATATTGACTATTACCAGCAAAATAATTAGTATTACTATTACAAGGGAGGACTCCTCAAAACCCAGAGTTATCTTTTGGAGGCATACCTTTTGTAGTACACCTAGAATTTGTTCCTCTAGATCAGTCAAAGTTTTTATCTGGAATTTTTGAGAACGTTGTGTCATGAGTTGCAGAAGAAACTGAAATGACAGACTGAGAGTGGGAGATCATTTTTCATCTCGTTCTTAAACCCTGACACAATGATGAGAAAGTACAAGCGATACTTTTGGAGAAATGCACACTTTAGGTATAATTAACTTTACCTACTTTGTCTTTTCAGAAACAAACTTCCAGGTATCTGAGGTATCTCATAGTGGCAATCAAGCTTGCCTAGAGTAAAGGGAATTTACAAGGCCTAAGACATCACACATTGGGTAAGGACTGTAAAAGTCATGAAACTTGTAATTACAAAAGTTATCAGCACTCAGAGGGAGAGCAGGTGGGGATTCCATCTTCCAGTAAATTGGGCACTACCTACAGGGAAGCCAAAGATCCCCTGAAGCTACCCTACAAGATAAGAGGAGATAAGAGGAGGTACACCCTCCATTAGGTCTAAGGAATGTCATTTGGGAAAGTACAGGAGAATTACAATCCTTGTCAGGCCCTTCTCAAGGGGCTATGATAATGTGGGCGAACATTAATGGGTCTCTATGTCACAGGTTCTCCAAGACATCCACAGGTGGTCGATAAGGAAGTCATGGCAGTCATGTACAACATCTCCAAGAAAAGGATTTAAGCCAGGACTCTGGGGGGCTACGACGCCACACTCACCTAGACTGTAGGCCCACTCCTTGTCTGTGGGGAGTAAACTTTT
>NW_007224422.1:0-17886 GCF_000164805.1 Carlito syrichta | reverse complement strand
TCTTTTTCTTTTGGTTTTTCTTCATTTGTGCAGTTTTTTCCCCCTCCCTACTTTTTCCTTCCCTCCCCATCACCGTCTTCTTTAATTCTGTTATTCAGGGGTAGAGGGATTGGTTTTACTTCTGTTTGTTAAATCTCCTCTTCTTTATGTATGCCCTCTTACTTTGTTCAATTCTGGAGTTGCACTGTAGGTTGGGGTGGTTGTTTTTGCAGTTTTGAGATTTACTTAAGGGGGGAGCTGTGATTCAAAATCTATCTGCAGGTCCTGGTATTCGCTGACAGGTGTATGGATAGTCTGGAACCCACTTCCCACTGCCTTGGAATCTGTCCGTGCAGTGGGGCTGTAGGTTTACTCCCTGAAATAAAATGCGGTTAGCAGATGGAAGAGAATGGAGCAGACAGTGGG
This sequence comes from Carlito syrichta, assembly GCF_000164805.1. Lineage (NCBI taxonomy): Eukaryota > Metazoa > Chordata > Mammalia > Primates > Tarsiidae > Carlito > Carlito syrichta. The sequence continues at coordinate 17,481 of NW_007224422.1, read as the reverse complement.
TTGAAGAGGAGGGTGGAGAGATAGAAGAGTTTGGGGGGAAACAAATGAGTGTACTAACAAATGGAAAGAGAGACCTATACTGAAACAGATAAAAACAACAGACTACAGCTACAGACTAACCAACTCCCATGCAAAAAAATAACATAAGCTAACCAACCACCTTACTGGTATGCTGTTCCTCTATACAAAGATATGGTTTACAGAGAGAAGAAAAGAGAAGAAAAGGAAGAGGAAAAAAGAAAAAAAAGGAACAGTACAGTAGGAATAGAACTAAGTCATTAAACTAACAGAATCAATCAAGCACACTCTGAGAATTTTCATTTAAGTCCAATGTCCTTTCAGCTCTGATTTCTAACTTTTTTTCAAGCTGGTAAATCAGCTCACAGTTAGAGTCAGTTGCCCCTGGCCTGCTGTGAAGGGCAGTTCAGATCACTCTCCGTTCACCACTCTGGCCTGTGTCTGTTTTTCAACTTGTTTCTCCCGTTTCGGTGTTGTTACCTTGAATCACCAGCAGGTGGTGCTATCTCAGCTGCTTGCCCCAGAGGGGGTGGGGCCAGACAGGATCTGGCAGAAGCTGGAGATGGAAGCCTGCCTCAGGGCACATGGGAGGAGACCCACGGCAGGCAGGAGGTCACGGTCACAGGAGAGGTGGCAGTGATCCCAGCAGATCTGGGAGGAGACCCATGGCAGGCAGGAGGTCACGGTCACAGGAGAGGTGGCAGTGATCCCAGCAGATATTCCCTGCAGGGGAAATCACTTTGTTGTAGTATTATTATAAATGTTCAGGGTTTGCTTATGAGTGAGTATATGTAGTACTCAGATTTTTGTTTCTGTGATAAATAACTGAATATTACAGACTCTAATTCCATCCAAGTTGCTGCAAAGTTCATAACTTTGTTTTTCTTTATGGCTGCATAGGGGCTTCAAGGACTGAAGTCGTGGATCTCCTCCAGCATGGATGGTGCAATGTGCTATGGCCACCACAGAGGCTGCGGTGGCGGTGCTGAAGGCTGCTGTGTCTGCACTGCAGTGGTTGTCCAGACTGCTGCAATGCTCCAGCAGTGGCAATGGCCAAGCTCCATGTGAAGAACAGGCTGCAGATGTTGGGGTCCGCAGCCCATGGAGAGGGAGCCAGAGACCCACTGCAGTTCTCCTTTGCAGAGGGTTTCGTAGACCAGGTTGCCCCATTGCCATCTTGCTGGAAATGGCTAATGTTTTCAAAATGAGTAATTCAAAAGAAACAATAGGCAATTTGCATTCAGGCAGAATACACCCCAATATCCATCTACTTTATTCACTTCTGTATATTTTAAGTCTCTGCGTATTCTCACAAAATGGTCATGAGAGAGTTTGATTTGATCAATGAAAGTACTGGGATTAACTGATGATTGGATATATACTGATGATATAATATTTATATCTCAATCTTATGATGAAGCTAAGATTTGTTAATTATATGACAAACATAAAGAACCTTAGTAGCCTGACTAAAGTCCAGAGCCTAACATGAAGTGTAAAATAGTAAAATTCTTATAAACAACTTAAGAGAGACAGACTTGGGACAGAGAAGAGAAAGAAGAGAGAGAGAGATAGAGAGAAAGAGAAAGCAGGAGAGAGAGAGAGAGAGAGAGAGAGAGAGAGAGAGAGAGAAAGGAGAAAGAATGAAAGGAGGAAGGGATTATAAGTGGTTGACTCTGCCAATTCCAAAACCAAAGCAGGAGGCATACAATTTAATTCAGTAGTTTGATATCAGAAGGAATTATATATCAAATCAAGCCAAATTATTAACCTGTATCAATCTGCCAGAAAAAAATTTTTAAAAATCGGATCATCAGGCATTGAATGATGAAATTCAACAAAGAGACTAACATAAAAGATTAGGGTTAAATGTCATGACTAGATATCCATTCTTATTATATATCAGTAGTAAATAAAATAGAGGATTACTGGAACACTGATAGAAACTGTATTTACTCATATTTCACACTTGAGTATTCAGAGTAATAGCAATAGTATATTTATGATATACTATTTGAGAAAAATGCAATAGAATATTGTTGAAAAAAGTTGAGTTCTGATATTTTATATAAAAGAAATATAGTTACCATCAAGAATAAAATCAACACAAAATAAATTAAAAATATAAAATGGAAAAACCTATTTTAACATTTTAGAATAAAAGTGCTATAATGTCTCTGTGTTTTTAAAGGGAAATACTACTTTAGATAGACACAAAAAGTTAACCATGAAAAAGTATTGATATATTTTAGTAAAACGAGCAACTTATGTTCATAATGCTTATAAAAAAAGAAAATTATATGCCAAAGAAATGAATTCAGTTGCATTACATATAAAGAAAGAAGATTAATATTCAGAATTACTAAGATTCTTATGACTAAATACCCAAACTACCAATAAGGTAAATTAACATATATTAAGTAAACATTTATTAAATAAATTAACAATTAAATGATTGCATTTTATAGATTAAAAAATTTAATACCAATTAAATCATTAATATTTATGCTAAACTCAATTAATAATATGATAAATGCAAATTAACACTACTTTTTTTACCTTATTTTTTATTTTAAATATGTGGTGTACAGTTCGGGGTTTGGTACATTAGAGGTCATCTTACTGGGAAAGTTTGGGTACATTCATTGATGTTATGTGTCTCCCCGACAGTGTCCCATTACTGCAAATCACTTTGTTGTAGTATTATTATAAATGTTCAGGGTTTGCTTATGAGTGAGTATATGTAGTACTCAGATTTTTGTTTCTGTGATAAATAACTGAATATTATAGACTCTAATTCTGTCCAAGTTGCTGCAAAGTTCATAACTTTGTTTTTCTTTATGGCTGCATAGTATTTCGTGGAGTAAATGTTCCATATTTTCTTTGTTCATTCCAATTTTGATGAGCAGGATGGTTGGTTCCATGTTTTTGCTAGTTGAATAATGCTGCAATAAACTTGCGTGAGCAGGTATCTTTTGTATGGAGTGCTTTGAATTCCCCTGGGTATATTCCCACAAAGTGGATTGCTGGGTTGTGTTGAAAGTCAATTCTTAGATCTTTTAGAAATAGCCACACTGTTTTCCAAAGAGGTTGTGTTTATACTCCCACCAACAGTGTAGAAGTGTTTCCTTTGGCCTACATCCTCTCCAGCATCTGTTGTTTTTTGGGTTCGTGATGATGGCCATCCTGATTAGGGTTAGGTGGTATCTAACTGTAGTTTAAATTTGTATTTCTTTGGTGATTAGTGAGGCTGAACATTTTTTAATGTCTTCTGAGAAGTGTCTAATCATATTTTGCCTATTTTATTCATTTATTTATTTAAAAGATGTGGGGCACAATTCAGGGTTAGGTTTACAAATGTTCATTATGCAGGTACCCTTGTTGATGGGGCATGCCCCTCCCTCCCCTGGCAGTTTTCCTCAACTGTCAACCCCATCCCCTCCCCTGGCAGTTTCCCACTACTGCCAATCCCTTTCTTATAGTATTATGGTAATCATTCAAGTTCCGCTTATAAGTGAGAACATATGGTACTCTCTTCTTTGTTTCTGTGATAGACCACTAAGTATGATAAACTCTAAATTCATCCAAGTTGCTGTGAAGTCCATATGTTTGTCCTTTTTTATGGTTGCATAATATTCTGTTGTGTGTATGTACCACATTTTTTTATTTATGCAGTCCAGCTTCGATGGGGAACATTGTTGGGTCCATGTTTTTGCTATTGTGAATAGAGATGTAACATATATGCATGCACAGGTATCTTTTTTGTAGAATGATTTGAGTTCCTCTGGGGATATTTCCAAAAGGGGGATTGTTGGGTCATATGGAAGGTCAACTTCTAGTTCTTTCAGAAATCACCACACTGTCTTCCAAAGAGGGTGCACTTGTTTAAACTTTACTATAAGGCCACAGCAATAAAAACAGCCTGGCATTGATACAAGAACAAGCATATAGACCAATGGAACAGGATAGAAATTCAAAAAAATTGCCTCAATTTCTCAACCAATTCATCTTTGACAACCACTGGGGAGAGAAGAATGGTGCTGAGAAAACTGGCTGATCAACATACACAAAAATTAACTCTAAATGGATCATAGACCTAAATGTAAAACCTTAAATCTTAGAAAAAGCAGCAGATACCCTTATGGAAATTGGAGCTGGCAACCTATTCCTGAACAAAATCCTAAGTGCCCATAGCATAAAAAATAAGGTAGATAAATGGGACCTCATCAAACTGACAAGCTTCTGCAGAGCAAAAGAAGCCATCAAGTGAGCAGGAAGACAGCCCAAAGAATGGGAAAAAAATACTTGCCAACTCTATGTCTGGCAGAGGTCTAACATCTAGGATCTACAAGGGACTTTAATGCACTGAAAAGAAAAAAACAAACAGCCCCATTTAAAAGTGGGCAAAAGACATGAATAGACACTTCTCAAAAGAGGATATACAGGCAGCCAGCAGACACATGAAGAAGTGCTCAGCCTAACTAATCATCAGAGAAATGCAAATCAATACTACATTGAGATACCATTCAATCCCAGTAAGTATGGCCATCATTAATAAAACAAACAACAGATGCTGGCCAGGATGCAGAGAAAAAGAGTGCTTTTACACTGCTGGTGTATTTTTAAATAAGGTAGTTGCTTTTCTTTTCCCTTTTGGCACATTTACATTTGTGTTCCTTGTAGATCCTGGATGTTAGGCCTTTGTCAGATTTACAGTTGGAAAAAATTTTTTCCCATTCTTTGAGCTGTCTCCCCACTCTCTTTATGGTTTCTTTTGCTTTGCATAAGCTTTTCAGTTTGATGAAGTCCCATTTATCTATCTTATCTTTTATGGCATTCACTTTGGAGAGTTGGTCTGGAATTGATTATTTCAACTTCCATAAGGGTGTATCCATCATTTTCTTCTAGTACTCTTTTAGTTTTACATTTTATATTTTAGCCTTTGAACATTTAGAGTTGAATTTTGTGTATGGTGACAGGCAGGGATCATGTTTTAGTCTACTGCATGTGGTTAGCCAGTTTCCCCAGCACCATTTACTGGATAGGTTCTCCTCTCCTAATTGCTTGTTGGTGGAGACTTTGTTAAGATGAGTTGGTGGAGAAATTGTGGTTTTGCTTCCAAAATCTCTATCCTGGTCCATTTGTCTATATGACTGCTTTTGTACCAATACCAGGCTATTTTGATTATTGTAGCTTTACAGTAGAGTTTGAAGTCTGGATGTGTGACACCTCCAGCTTTGTTTCTTTTGCTAAAGTTTGTTGTGACTATTCATGGTCTTTTATGTTTCCTTATAAATTTCTGTATTGTTTCCAGGTTTGAGAAGAATTAATTTGGTAATTTAATGGGTACTGCATTAAATCTGTAGATTTCCTTTGGTAGGATGGACATCAATGTTAATTCTTTTAATCCATGAGTATAAAATATTTTAACCATTTGTGTCTTGTTTGATTTGAGCAGTGTTTTGTAGTTTTCATTGTAAAAGTCTTTCATTTCTCTGGTTAGGAAAATTCCAAGGTATCTTTTTTCTGTGGCTATTGTGAATGGGATTGTGCTTTTTATATGGGTTTCTGTCTATTGTTGGTGTATACAAATGAGACTGTTTTTAGCATATTTATTTTATACCCTGAGACTTTGCTAAAGTACTTTATCAGTGCAAAGTGATTTTAGCCAGATTTTTTGGGGTTTTCAAGGTATAGGATCATGTTGTTCACAAAGAGGGATAACAACTTCCTCTTTTCCTATTTGGATACTCTTTATTTCCTTCTCTTGTCTGATTGAATTTCCAAAACTGTGCTGAGCAGTCAGGGTGAGAATGAGCTGCTTTGTCTTGTTCTGGTTTTTAGCAGAAATGGTTCCAATTTCTGACTGTTTAGCAGTATGTTGGCTGTGGGTTTCTTGGAGATGACTCTTACTATTTTGAGGTATGTTCTATGACTAAGTGTTGAAGGGCATTTATCAAGAGGGATGCTGGATTTTATTGAAAACTTTTTCTGCATCTACTGATATAATCATATAATTCTTCTTTTTACACCTGTTGATATATTTAATTACATTTATGGTCATCCAGATGTTGAATCAGCTGTGCATCGCAGGCATGAAACTTACTTGGTCATGGTGAATGATTTTTGAGATGTATTGTTGCATCTGTTTTGCTAGAATCTTGTTGAGAACTTTTGCATCTATGTTCATCAAGGATATTGGCCTGAACTTTTCTTTCTTTGTTGGATCTTTACCTGGTTTTTGTATCAGTGTCATGTTAGCTTCATACAATTATTTGGGGAGAGTTCCATATTTCTTGATTGCCTGGAATACTTTCAATAGGATTGATATCAGCTCCTTCTTGTGTGTTTTTTAAGAATTCTGCTGGAAAGCCATCTGATCTAGGGCTTTTTTTTTTTTGGTAGATAGTTTTCTCATGATGAAGTCAAATTCCTAGGTTGATATTGGTCTATTTAGTGTCTCAATTTCTTCTTGTTTCAACCTTGGGATGTTGTGTGATGTCAGAAAGTCCACCATTTCATTTCGCTTTTTGAATTTGTTCCATACAAGTGCACATAGTAGTCTCTGATAATCTTTTGTATTTGGGGGGGATCACTTGTTACTTGACTTTTTGCATTTCTGATTGTGTTTATTTGGGGTTATCTCTCTTTTTCTTCGTCTATCTGACTAGAGATCCATCAATCTTGTTTATCCTTTCAAAGAACTATTTTTTGTTTCATTTCTTTTTTTCTATTATGTTTTTGTCTTCTATGTCTTGTATTTGGGCTTTTATTTTAATGATCTTGATTTTTCTGCCGAAGCTATTGTTTTGGTGGTCTAGTTTTTCTAACTCCCTAGGTGATTTGTTATCCTGTTAACTTGTGATCTTTCCATTTTCTTCATGTGTGTTCATAGAGATATTGTTATAGTCAAACTGTGAGAAAGGAGAACCGCCAGCACACCAAGTGCCAATAAGGATTAGCACACAGTCAAGAGTAGGCTCACGCCAAGAAGTTCTTGGCTCTGAGTAAAACTAGCAAGAAGTTTATAAAGGCAAAAATCATAAGTGGGTTATACAGCAGCGGGGTGAGGGAACAAGGAACTAAAAGCAAAAGGGAACAAAATATGAGAATAAAACATGGGAATATGGCAGGAGGAAATTTGCAAGGAACAATCTCTTGGTACAACATCTGATTTCAGCTAACAAAGCATACAATTACACAGAATTTGTAGTTATGGAGTTTCTAAGTGGTCAGCATTAACAGCTCAGGGGAACAAGTCTGTGGGTCTGTAATGGGGACATTACAACAATCACACGTACACACAAGGAGGTCATTTTTAGGTCAAGCAAGCAGCTCAGATATGGGGGTTTTAACAAAATGGAGTTACTTATGTCAAGCAAGCTATTTCAACCATTTTAATTATTCTATTAGATTTTTCATTCTCCTCTTTTAGTTGTACATGAGTCAATTCATTGACTCATTGGTCATGGGTATGGAATTATAATAGGTTCTTACATGCATATGTTTTACAGAATTTATTTGTTGTTTGATGAAATTAATAAAGTAATTGAGTGTACAAGGCCCTATAAGCAACCAGAGGAGAAGGAGGACAAATGGGTCAACCAGACTGGTGATGAGAGTTGTTAACCAAGGATTCCAATCAAACAGGGATTGTAACCAATACTTATTATTGTTTGTTTCTTTTGTCACCTGTAAATATTGTCTTGGACTTTTTGGAGGGTGTCTTTGATAATTCCTGATTTGTCTGCATAGAAACAACAAGCTTTTCTGAGAGGAGCACAAAGTTCTCCTTGGGATAGAAAAAGCAAGTCTAAGCCTCTACAATCCTGGAGGAAAACTTCTGCTAGGGAGTCCACCTGGTGATGGAGTTATATCAGTTTCTGTGGCTCTCTTGACTTGGGTCTGATGAATCCAGGCCGGTATCCTGTTGACTTTGAGTGTTGTTGGAGTGGTGATGATGATGATAAAAGGTCCTTTCCAGGCAAGAGTTAGTTCCTCTTTCTGGAGCTTTTTGATGAAAACCAGGTCTCTGGACTGTAACAGCTGACAAGGCGTGGAAGATGGAGTGAACAAAACAGTATGGATGCCATAGTGGAGAGCAGCCTAGACCTGCTGGAGGAACTAGAGATACTTTAACAGAGATTGATTAGCAACTTTTTAAAGAATGAGGTCCTGTAACTGGGGTAACAGAGGAGGGGGTTTCCCAAACATAATTTTATATGGGGTAAACCCAGCCTTATAGGGGGTACTTTGGGCCCAGAGAAGGGCCAGAGGCAAAAAGTTTATTTTTCACCAGTTTCTATTATTAATTTGGTTAAAGTAATTTTTAAAGTCTGGTTCATGCATTCTACCTGTTCGGAGCTTTGTGACCAGTAGGCACAATGTTCAGTGCCTTGCTGACCAGTTGGACTATGGAAGAGGTAAAAGTAGGACCATCATCAGAGCCAATGGAGAGAGGGAGCCCAAACCTAGGAATAGCTTTATTTAGTAGAAACCTTGTAACCATAAGGATGGTTTTCTTCTTTGTGGCAAAAGCTTTCACCTATCCATAAAAAGTATGTATAAGCACTAGTAGATAGTTATGCATAGGGAGGTTGCATAACTATCCTCCACATGGGGAGGTTTTATTTTAGTGACTTTTTTTTCCATTTTTCTCCAGGACTTAATTCTTGGGCCTTGATGCTGTCTGGAGTTCTGGACCCTTACTTTGCATTGACTTGGTCACAGGCAGAGCACATGGCAGCTGCCGTTGCAGCTATACTTTTAAGTCATTAATATGAAGAAAATGGTTTAAGAGCTCAATTATTTTGGTGCTTCCCAAATGGGTTGTAGAATGTAATTGTTTTACCAAAGTACATCTAAGAGCTTCAGGCAAAATGATTTTAGAGTTTTTGATCCATCATCTGGTAGGATCCTTGTGTGGGCCCCTACCCAATCTGCTTGTTTTTTTTTTCTTTCCTGGATGTAGGTAGGCTGTCTTGGAAGAGAAGGAAATGAAAAGGTTTTAGTTAGCAGGATAGTCAGGGGCTCAACTGGAAGCTCTGCTGCCTCTTGGACCACTTGATCTGCCAGGCAATTTTTGATTGCCTCTGGAGTGTCCGAATTTTTTTTTATGTTCCCTACAATGAATGACAGCTACATATAGCTTCTAAAAGAGCTAAGATTTTTTTTAATTGTAGTAAGAAGTCCTTGTTTCTTGTAGATTATGGCATGGACATGAAGTGTCTCAAAGGCATGCTGTCCATTGGTGAAAATTTTACCAGCTTTTCTGTTTCCCAGTGTAGGACCCAAGTTAAAGCAGTTAACTCAGTTTTTTGAACAGAGGTAACTTGAGGCAATGCCTGTGACCAGATTATGTCAGGAGCCATGGTTACAGCTGCACTAGCCTTGTGGACTCCTTCTATTACCAGGCTGTTACCATCTGTGAAGAGGTCAGCATCAGCCTGGCTTAAGGGAGTGTCCCAAAGATAAGGTCAACTGGCCTAAGAGATGTTTAATATGTTTTCACAGTCATGAACTGGCATTTCTTGATTATCATCAGGCAGCAGGGTGGCTGGATTGAGGCATTGCATGGGAGAGAAATTTAGTCTAGGTTGGTCAAGTAAGAGGCTTTGATACTGAATGATGTGAGAATTTGAGATTCAACAGCCAGATGTTCCCCAGAGCAGAGTTTCAACAGCATGGGGAACATTTAAATCCAGGTTTTGGCTGAAAGTTAATTTACCTGTTTCCTTAACTAGCATGGCCATGGCAGCAATGGCCCAGAGACAAGAGGGCCAGCCAGAGGCCACTGGGTCCATTTTTTTGACAAAAAATCACTGGTCTCCAGGGCTCTGAGGTCTGAGTGAAGCCCCCTTTTGCAATTCCTCATTGTTAGTGAATGAACAAGTGGAAAGGCTTGGTAACATCTGGGAGGGTTAAAGCTTGGGCTTGGGTAAGAGCTATTTTTAACTGCTGGAACATTTGTTCCTCAGTAGCAGCCCATTCTAGGGGTTGATTTTCTGCAGTAGCTGTGTACAAGGGTTTGGAAATTTCAGCAAATCCTGGGATCCACAGTGAGAATACCTTCCACCCCCAGGAATTCCTGTGCCTGCTTCTTTGTGTTTGGGGTGGGAATTTTAAGAATGGTTTTTTTTCCAGGCTGAGGTCAAGGCTTACTTACCCTTTTTTAGCCAGTATCCTAGGTAGGAAATTTTGGTTGAGCCAAGCTGTGACTTTTTTGCTGGCACACGGTAGCCCAAGTCTTGGAGGAGTTGTAATAGAGCCTTGGTACCTTTTAAACAAGTATCCAAGTCTGCAGCCACAAGCAAGAGATTATCTACATGCTGGAGTAAAGTACATTTAAGGTGTAAGGAATGGAACCCTGACAAATCCTGTTGCAAGTCTTTGCCAAAAAGGGTTGGGGAATTCTTGAAACTCTGTGATAACTGAGTGCAAGTTAGCTGGCTGGTGTCCCCTGAGTCAGGATCTGTTTATTCAACAGCAAAAATAGGTTGGCACGACTGAAGGGTGATGCTTCACCAATCCTGGCAAGTGGGTCTCTACCCAGACTGAAGGAAACTCCTGCTGTAACTGTAAAAGCAAACCTGATGAGATATTTTCAGTGGGAGAATCAGAAGAAGCTAAGAGGTATTCTTTTTTGGGGGGGGTTGGAATCTCATTCTGTCACACAGACTGGAGTGCAGTGGCACACTTTTGGCCACCTCAGCCTTGACCTGCTGGGCTCCAGCGATCCTTCTGCCTCAGCCTTCCAAATAGCTGGAACTACAGGCATGTGCTACCATGCCCAGCTAATTTTTTGATTTATTGTAGAGATGAGGTCTCGCCAAGTTGTCTAGGTGGGTCTCAAACCTGAGGGCTCAGGCAATCCACTCACCTCAGCCTCCCAAAGTGCAGGATTACAGGCTGAGCCACTGAGCCCTGCTAGAGGTATTCTTTATAAAGTGGAACAGTTACTAGCATTTGATAAGCAGTGTCAGCAGGAATATACATTTTAGTTTCATCAGGTAACAGCATAATAATTGTTCTTAGTTTCCAGAGCAAATCTTGGCTCATGAGAGGGTATGGGCAGTCAGGTGCTATTGGAAATGAGTGAGTGACCTGTTTCTATGCATATTGATTCTTGGCTAGCTGGATACATCCAGTTTTTTAAAATTCCTTTTTAGTTTCTCCCTTTGTTTTACATGTTGGTCTTGAACCAGGTTGGGAAGCCTCGATGGCAGCAACTAATAATTTTCTCTGTCATTTTGTTGCTTTGTCCATTTTCTTGTCTTCCTGTTTCTGTTTCTCAGCATTTCAGTTATTAAAAATCTTCTGAGCTACCTCAAGTAGCTGAGAAATGTTCATTCCTGCAAAACTCTTAAGCCTCTGTAAATTTCTCTGGATGTCAGGAGCCACCTGAGACATAAAAGTCAAACTGATAGCCCAAGCATTCTCGGGTGCCAAGGGATCAAATGGGGTATAGGTACGGAATGTCTCCTGAAGACGCTCAAGAAATGCCCTCAGTGACTCCTTGGGACCCTGAATAATCTTGGTAGTTTTGATAAGATTAATAGGTTTTGGGGCTGCTCCTTTAAAACCAGCTAATAGAATTTGGTGATAAGTTTCTAATGTTCTAGACCCTACCAAAGTGTTAGGGTCCCAATCTGGGTGAGAGGAGAGAAAAACCTCCTCTAATATTTCCTGACATTTTTCCTCTGTTCCAGTCACTGAGGCAAGTAAAGACCTTTCCATCTCAAATCTAATGTACTCTGACTTTTCAGAAGTAAATAGGGTTAAAAGGAGCTGCTGACAATCATCCCAGGTGGGACAATGAATGTACATGATTGATTTTTACCAGGGAGGTTAAAACCTATGGTTTTGCAGATTTGAGCAAGATTTCATTCTCTTGAGAAAAAGGTAAAACAAGTTTTCCTTGGAGAGTTAGCCAGGGGCCTTTGTATATAGCATCCTGTTGTTGTTAAGTTAGAAGCTCTGTCTCCATATAGTATGGTTTATGGGAAGGGTCCTGAGTTTTAAGAAAACATATCTTTAACCATGGAGGGGAGTTTTGAACTAAATTTAACCATTGGTTGATATAGGGAAACTGATCAGGATGACCAGGGGTCCCTGTAATGACCTTTTGGACAAAGTAATATGAACATCCAGAGACCCTGTGGAGAGCTATTTAACATTAAATGCAGGCCAACTGTTTTCAAGGGTCTGGAATCTGCCTTTGGAGAGACAGACACCATAGTCTTCCATGAACCTGACAGAGAAATTCCTTATTATAGAGTTCAGGGGACCAGAGGCTTAGAAGCCCATGATCCCATATTGTCAAAACCAGTAAATTACAGGAGGCACCTGATAAGGATCAGATTTCCAACCACAAGAAGATAAGCAAAGGCTAATAGAAGTTTCTGGCCTGCTGACCAGTCTGAAAGTACAACAGAAGCAAGCCCTGTGGCAAAGAGAACAGCAAGAATGCAAAGCAAGGAAAGAGGCCAAGGATGACAGGGATATATAGAAATACTATAGGTAGTTAGAAGTTAAAGCATGTACCCAAACAGAAACCAGATACTAAATCAAGACTCTGTTCAGCCAACATTTTTGGCTTAAGGAACAATGTCTAAGGAGTGGCCTTATCAGGCAGAGAACTGGCAGGTCATGAATTCTGTGAACCCATAACAAACAATGAGCAAACAACAAACAAACAATTAAAACACAATGACAGGGCATGTCCAGATCAAGTCAGAAGAGTTATGGATCCCTGAAACAACCTCAGGGCAGAAAATGGATCCCTGGAACAACCTCAGGGCAGAAAACCAGAGTACTCTATTCAGCATCTTGATCTAATGAATAGTGTCCAAATGGTGACCTCATCAGGTCATGACTCTCTTAAACAGAATTGTGATCACAAATAGAACAAAACATTCTTACCTTCTAGGAGAATGTAGATGGACTCTGGTTCTTTTTTTAGGCGAGAAGAATTTGGCGGTCATTCCAACTCCCTCCAAGCCAGATGAGAGGTTATAGGGCCCTGAAAATCTCAGGGTGTGCCTCTCCTGTAATGTCTCTGCCAAGCCTAGGGGAGAGCCAGAGCAAGACTGCTTCCCAAGGTTGGTGAAATCTCATTGGGCCCTCCAAATGTTATAGCTGAACTACAAGAAAGGAGAATCACCAGCACACCAAGTTCAAATTATGTGTCCTTTATTAATGGACGGTCAAGAGTAGGCTCATGCCAAGAAGCTCTCGACTCCAAGTAAAACCAGCAAGAAGTTTATAAAGGCAAAAACCACAAGTGGGTTACATAGCAAGGGTGTGAGGGAACAAGGAACTAAAAACAAAAGGGAACAGAATATAAGAACAAGATATGGGGATGTGGCAGGGGGACTTTGCAAGGAACAATCTCTTGGTGCAACATCTGATTTCAGCTAACAAAGTATACAATTACATGGAATTTGTAGTTATGGAGTTTCTAAATAGTCAGCATAAACAGCTCAGGGGAACAAGGCTGTGGGTCTATAATCATGGGAATGTTACAACAATCACACATACACACTAGGGGTTCATTCTTAGGTCAAGCAAGCAGCTAAGATGGAGGATTCTAACAAAATGGAGTTACTTATGTCAAGCAAGCTATTTCAACCATTTTAGTTATTCTATTAGATATTTCAATATGAATTTCCTTCTTAGTACTAATTTCATGGCATCCTAGAGGTTTTGGTATTATGTTTCTTTATTTTCATTTGTTTTCAGGAATCGTTTAATTTCTACTTTGATTTATGTGTTGACCCAGTAGTTTCAGCATCATGCATTTAGTTTCCAGGTCTTTGTGGGCTTTGGGGAACTTTGTTGTTATTTATTTTTATTCCTCTGTGGTCTAAAAAGGTGCATGGCAGTATTTTAAACTTAGGAAATTTATTTATACTTGATTTATGGCTGAGGATTTGGTTATCTTGGAGTATTTTCTTTGTGGTGGGGAGTAGAATGACTATTCCACTACTGTTGTATGGAGTGTTCTGTAGGTATCTGTTTGATTCATTTGGTCAAGTATCAAGTTGGAATCTGTATCTTCTTGTTAATTTTTTGCCTCAATGGTCAATTTAGAGTTGATAGTAGAGTACATTAGTCCTCAGCTATGATAGTGTTGTCAATTTTTTTTTTTTTTTAGTTTACCTAGTACCTGCTTTAAAATAGCTGGTTCTTCTATGTTGGGTGCAAATATGTTTAGAATGACTGTTTCTTGTTGATGATTTGAACCTTTTATCATTAGTTAGTCTCCTTCTGTATTTTTTAAAATTTTTGATAGCTTAAATGGTTATTTTGTCAGATATTAGGATCACAATTACTGCTTACTTTTGTGTTCTGTCTGCTTTAAAATTTATTTTCCATCCTTTAACTTTGTGTCTGTGAGTGTTCATTCTAGTGAGATGTGTCTCCTGGAAATAGTATATTGTTGCATTATTTTGTAATCCAGTTTTCCATTCTATGTCTTTTCAGTGGTGCATTTAGTCCATTCACATTCAGATTGATTGTTGAGATGTGTGAGTTTATCCATCATGAGGCCCTCATAGTGTTTGTTGTTGTTTATTTGTTTGCTGGCTTTATTTTGATCTGAGGTTGATATATTTTGTCTTTTCAATGTTGCAGTCATGATGCATGCACTATTGGTTCTTTTTTCCCCCATGTATTCTTGGGAGGAATGTGACTGTTCTTTTTTTTTTTTTTTTTCTTTCTGCTGTGCTTCATACCTTCTGAAGTGTCTCTTGTAGAGCTGGTTTGGAGGTACCATAAACTCATAGGAATTAAATACCTGGGAATGATTTTAATAATCCATCACTAATGAAACTTAACTGGGTAGGAAATTCTTGGTTGGAATTGTTTATGCTTGAGTAATTTGAAGATTGGATTCCAGCCTCTTCTAGACTGTAGTGTTTCAATAGATAAGTCTGCTGGTATTCTAACTGACATTCCCAGGCTGGTAGTCTGTTATGTCTCTCTTGATGCCTTTAGGATCTTTTCTTTATACCTACTTTGTGTAAGTAAATTTCTGTGTCGAGAAATTAGTCTTCTCATTTGATACTTTGCAGGGTTTTCCTATATCTCTTGTGTTTGGATTGCCTCATCTCTAATGAGATGCAGGAAGTTCACTTGGATGACCTCATGGAATGTTTGTTCCAGGTTACTGTCATTCTCCTTATTGGCTTCAGGGATACCTGTCAGACTTAAGATTCTCCATCTTAATATAGCTACAAATCTCCTTAAGGCTTTGTTCCATCTTTATAAGCTTCTTTTATATATTTTTAACAGACTGGATTAGTTCTGGATTTTGGTCTTCAAGCTTTAAGATTCATTCTTCTGCCTGCTTATTTCTGCTTTCCATGTTTGTCAGTTTATTATTTATTTCATTTATTATATTCTTTATAGCTTGCATCTCAGTAATTAATTCTTTCATTTTTTTCCTTGCTTTTCTTGGTTCTTATTCATCTTTTCCAACCATTATTTGACATCTGCATTTGTGGTCTGAGACTAGTTTAACTGAGTGCTCTTCATTGTTTGAGTTTCTAAGTCTGTATACTTGTGGACTATGGTCTTTGGACTTTGTGTGGTGCCTTTGTTTCTTCTTTGATTTCTCTTGACCTGTGATGGGTTTTTCTTTTATCTTTACTTTGGTTGCTCAGTGAGTGAGAAAGGGAGTAGTTTCAATTCCTTTGGCTTAACCCCCTATTCTTCCTTTGGTAAAGCATTCAGACTCATTCACTTTTGAGACTGGATTGGAGGTGGGGAGCTGTGTTGTTCCCTTGTGGATCTGAGATTTGAATGAGGGGTGTTAGGGAGTGCTCAGATTCAAAAGCTGCCTGTAGATTATAATGTTTGTTGATTGGTGTGTAAGCCCCCAGGTGTCACTTCCCACCTTACAGTATGTTTATGCAATGGAAACATTTGCATTTCCCCTGTGTGCAAAATAACAAGAGGGAAAGAAAAGGAATTAAGAAAGAACAGAGAGAGGAAGACAATGAAGAGAATGAAGGTGAGAAGGAAAAAGATACAAACTGACAAATAGATAAACAAGTGAAAAGAAAGAAATAAAGAGAAAGAAAACAATGCAAAACAACACTAAAACCAATAATATGAGGTGATTTTCACACTTATATAAAGTGTGAAAGAATGAAGAAGGAGAAGGGGTAAAATAGAATGAAATACCCACTCCCAACAATCTATATATATTTAAAAACAGGTGGACTCACACACATACCCAAAAAATTTGTAATCTTTGAGCGCAATTTGCAGCAGTTTCCAAGATTTTAGGTTTCTTATAGGCATGACCCAAGCACTGCTTCTCTTAGCTTGTGGCAGAGGGGGAGGATTCAGAGGTGAGAAGTTTCTAACTTCTAAATTTGTCCTTTGTTTACCTCATGTAATTGGTGAAAGGCTGCAAATTTCCTGCAGCTGATCTGCCTATGTTTAACCCTCTTCATGTGTGCTGGTCAGAGTGTTTCCTGCCTGAATCAAGTCTTGTGAATCACTGGGAAAAGGGTGCCAGATCACGTTAAAACTCACAACCACTCATCTGCTGTAACCCGGGTCTGGGTTCTTCAGCTGCAGACACAATCTGCAAATGTTTCAAATCTGTCCCACTGTTCACTCTGTGCAGTTGAGGGGAGGCTGTGAACTGCCTCTCTATTTATGCTGAACAGGACATTGCCTATTGAATCACATATCTCACAAATCACTGGGAAAAGGCTGCTGGGTCACATTAAACTTCACAACCACTCATCTGCTCTGAGCTGGGGCTGAATTCTTCGGTTTCTACTGTAGAATGCAAATGCTTCACTTGGGGGATGGGATGCCTGGGTCTCCTCACTGGGACTCAGGGTGGGTTTTTCTGGTATACTTTCTCACAGTTCCCACTGCCAGTGTCTAATCTGGCACCAAAGGCTGCAGTAGCAGGCAGCATCAGCAGTGGATGATCCTCGCCATTTTATTTCCTTTTTTTCCCAGGTAGTGCTGCAGATATGGTGCCTGCCATAGAGCACGCTGTAGTATGAACAGTCATGCACAGCAGCTGCCTTAGCAGAAGAGCTCAGGCTGCTCAGTCCCATGTCTCTACTCAATCAGGCCTTCACATACTCATTTGCTGACACCCTAGCATGCATACTGATCTCTGCACCTGCTCATTTATGTGGAAACTCATGCACTTTGACTGCCTTCATCACCATCTTGGAATCAGCTCTAACACTACAATTCTATTACATTGCCTAATCTCTTATTTTGTAAATATTAAAATTTGATTACAATCATTACCAAAGTTGTAATACAAAAAGGAGCAGTTTATATGAATGTATATTGGGACACATAGCTACTATAGAAACTTTCTAAAGTCACAATGACCCAGAATATTAATTATTCATAACATATCTTAGAGAATCTTAAAAATAAATAGCTGTAATATACAAGTCATATCACTGCTCAAAAATA
>NW_007224421.1:0-643 GCF_000164805.1 Carlito syrichta | reverse complement strand
TACAGACTAACCAACTCCCATGCAAAAAAATTACATAAGCTAACCAACCACTTACTGGTATGCTGTTCCTCTATACAAAGATATGGTTTCAGAGAGAAGAAAAGAGAAGAAAAGGAAGAGGAAAAAAGAAAAAAAAAGGAACAGTACAGTAGGAATAGAACTAAGTCATTAAACTAACAGAATCAATCAAGCACACTCTGAGAATTTTCATTTAAGTCCAATGTCCTTTCAGCTCTGATTTCTAACTTTTTTTCAAGCTGGTAAATCAGCTCACAGTTAGAGTCAGTTGCCCCTGGCCTGCTGTGAAGGGCAGTTCAGATCACTCTCCGTTCACCACTCTGGCCTGTGTCTGTTTTTCAAACTTGTTTCTCCCGTTTCGGTGTTGTTACCTTGAATCACCAGCAGGTGGTGCTATCTCAGCTGCTTGCCCCAGAGGGGGTGGGGCCAGACAGGATCTGGCAGAAGCTGGAGATGGAAGCCTGCCTCAGGGCACATGGGAGGAGACCCACGGCAGGCAGGAGGTCACGGTCACAGGAGAGGTGGCAGTGATCCCAGCAGATCTGGGAGGAGACCCATGGCAGGCAGGAGGTCACGGTCACAGGAGAGGTGGCAGTGATCCCAGCAGATATTCCCTGCAGGGGAG
>NW_007224420.1:0-1696 GCF_000164805.1 Carlito syrichta | reverse complement strand
CTTTCATTCTCTCACACAAGAGAGAATACCTTTATTTAAAATGTCTTTGTACAAAATATAATAGTCATTTGGGTCACTACATGGTAAAAGAAATGACAAAATGTCATATTTTGCAAATGTTTTTGGAATTCATTTCCTACAAATATGGAAGGTTTATTTTTTCTTAGTAGTCTTAAATTTTAATAACTAACACTTCTGAAAGATTCTATATATGAAACATTTTCTAATAATTTTAACATATTAATTAGTTCAGTTTTCACAACAACCCTAAGAAGTGAGTAATATTGCTATTATTATTCTATCTTACAAACATGAAAACTGAGACAGAGATATTGAGTTACTCAAGGTAAGGGAGTCAGAATTTAAACACTGGCATTCTAACTTCAGAGTCAGCGTACTTCATCAATATGCGTTTAGCAATAAGGAATTCTGAGAAATGCAAATTATAGGAGAAATGGATTTTCTCATCTGCATGGTACCCTGAGCAAGGTTTTTGTTTCGGCAAGGAACAGAATCCCACGCAAGCCCCTTCATGTAAAAAGAGTTATTCCAAGCTTCAACAGGCTATCTCAGAGACATAACAAGAACAAAAGTTTAGCCTGAAATGAAGTTGAAAAACTGTTAGAAGTGAAAGTTCTTTTCTTTAACTCTCAGGAAACATGTGGTCAGTTCATTGGTGGCTCCTCATTGCAAATAGACTTCATGTTTTTCACATTTGTTAGGACTGTCCCAGCCCACTTTCCATCTTGGTTACCCAGCACATCTGCCACACCTCTACCACTGCAGAACTCACTATTACGTAGGTGCTCCCTGCTCTCTTCTGTTTCCACATCTCTCCTCACACTCCTTCCTCTGCCTAATCCTGATTTCCCGTTATCTGTCAGTTGAGGAACTCTCTATACCTAGGAGTTATCTGTCAGTTGAGGAACTCTCTATACCTAGGAGTTCATCAAAAATCCATCTCTTCCAAAAAGATTATTCAAACCTTCCTGTTAAGGTTAATCTTCCCTACCCTATTCTCTTTATTACAGATTCTGTGTTTACAATGGTGGTCAGTGTCCTAGAGAAAAACTACTAAAAACGTAACATGAGGCAAAGTTTGTAAAGGGGTACACTAAAACTCATAAAAGGACCCGTCTCTAAATTTCCAACCCAAAATGAAGGCTCTAAAATGCTCTTCTTGCTAGAAAAATCAGATAACAAGTAATCTTACATATAGCTTTAAATTTAATAAAGTAGTTTAAATCTCCCAATTTCATTACTTCTCAAAATTATTTTGACTATTCCAGAACCTTTGTATTTTCATATGAATTTTATAATGAGTTTGACAATTTACACAGATGTTTTTGTTGGTGTTATGATTACAATTGCATGGAACTGACAGATTAACTTGGAAAAAAGTAACAAATTAATAAAAAAGTATTTTAATTTATTAAAAATTATTTATTATCATCTTTGCTGAAAACTCTAACTAGAAGTACTAGTTTAAGCCAAAACAAGGTTGAGTAGATAACGTTTCTTGTTAACTCCCTCACAAGTTGAGAGATATTCATAATATTGAATTATATTTTCAGCCCTTACATTGAAGAAGTTAAAGCAGGAAGAATAAAAATAGTGAAAGCAGGAAGTATAAAAATAGTGATATCGCCGGGCTCGGTGGCTCAGCCTGTAATCCCGCGCCTTTGGGAGGCTGAGG
>NW_007224419.1:0-778 GCF_000164805.1 Carlito syrichta | reverse complement strand
GTGCTAGGTTCCAAGCAGAGTGGCTGTGGTACCAGATGCTTCATCAGAAGAGTCCTGGCCCCTTGCTCCTGAATCCCCATTCAGTCAGCCACTCACATGCCCGCTTACACACAGACACACACAAATTCATCCATACGCTCACTCACTCGCACAGGTACTCATGCAGTCCAACTGGCTATTCCACCGTTTTCTCAGAACCAACCATTTCATGTTGATTTTCTAAAAGAAGGCCTCTGAAATTGTTTGAGCTTCAAGTCATAAGATATTCTGCAACACGCCTGCCAATCATGTAATTGAATGAAAGAATATCATAGATATTTAAAACCCACAAATAAGTTTAGGTGTTAATTTAATCAAATAATTTCAACATTTACCATAAAAGTAAACCCTGGTAGTGAAATTGATAGCAGCATAGTGAGTCATTTTCCCATCTTCTATTCTCCCTATACAGGATTCTAGAAAAGGGACTAAGGAGCACTGATACTATCAAATGTAAGTGAGCCAGAAAAGGGCTTTTTTATGAAGTTGGTTATTAGTCACTATGTAATAACAATTATAAGTAATTAAAGATAATATTGAAGTATTATTAAATTAGAATGATGTAAGATAATTTATATTGGTTTTTTTATCAACCTGATTATTTAATTTGGTTAGACTATAATTATTCCAGACTATGTTAATCTCATTGTGACATTTGGTGACTTAATGCTATTTTTAGAATATGTTTTTCTTGTCTTGTGGAAACAAAGAAAAAATGTTTATCTTCTAATCTCTTTCA
>NW_007224418.1:0-413 GCF_000164805.1 Carlito syrichta | reverse complement strand
TGCTTGGATTACTTCCAACATTCTTCAAAGTCTTTATTTATTATTATTATCTAAAAAGTATTAATAAATAAGAAATACTACATTTAGTATTATTAAAAAAAACAAAATCTATCCTGAATATCCAAACACTTGGAAACACCTACAAAAATTCTGAATAATTCAAATGATATAGCTTTCAGATTCCCTAGCAAGGTTAAAAACACCATACAAAAAACATGTGTCAAAATTTCCAATTTAGGAAGTTATCTTGTTTTCAAAGTTGTTATTTCTTGGTAGATCGATCACAGAAATTGCATAATGCTTATATACTATGCATATAAAATTATTAATAATTTTTAATTAAAATAACCCACAATTAGTGGCAGACAGAACCATAGAAACTTATAAAATGGCCTCGGCTACAAGCAAAACTG
>NW_007224417.1:0-1618 GCF_000164805.1 Carlito syrichta | reverse complement strand
CTGGAGCCCAGATTCCCATGAGCAAGCAAGGCAAACTGGGTCAGTGTACTGGCTGTGAACAAAATAAGTGTTGGGATTCCACTATTTGGGCGTTTAAATTGGTTGGCTAGTAAAATCACAGGACTGGGCATGACCAATCAATCTACAAAGCATGAAAGGGTCAACTTGAAAACCCAAGGGGGAATAAGCAACCCGCCCAAGGGCACAGGGCTGGTCAGAAGCAAAGTAGAGCCACCCAACTCCCACGTACTGCTCAATACATATTAATAGTTGAATAGAAAATCTGATGTTTGTACAGTCTAGAGTAGCACTGTCCAATAGAAACATACTCATGTAAGCTACGAGGCTAATTTTAGATTTTAGATTTTCTAGGAGTTACATTGCAAAAGCAAGAAGAAACAGGATAAGTTAATTATAGTAATATATTTTGCTTAATAAAATACTTCCAAAATATTAAAAATGACAAATTCAATCACCTTTGTGTGGTTATTACTGGGTTTGAACTCAGGAAAGAACTCAGGTTAAAGTCTTAAAATGTGTACATACATTATTTGACTAGCTCACATAGCTTTGACTAACTTCTCTTTGCAGTTGTAGTTCTCACAATTATACAAATGTTAGCTGTTGACATTCTTAAGTGGAACAAATTAGAAACAAATAAGTTCTGCTTTTGAATTGGTATCATATTTTTATTGAACCAGTTAGATCAGGTAATAGTAGCTACTGTAACAGGTAAGTCCTGCAGATAAGTCTAAGTTTAACAAGAGAGGGATTTATTTCTTTCCCATGTAAAGTTCTGGTCTATTGTTGGCCCGATTGTAAGAAGTGGTCCATGAACTCCAAATTCTTCCACCTTGGGACTTTCCCATCCTCCCAACTTGGCTTCCAAGGCTGCTTCTTTGCATTAGGGGGAAAGAACGTCAAGAATTGTGGGTCATGGGACTTCATGAGCTAGACACTCACTTCTGCTCACATTTCATTGGCAGAGTTCAGTCATACGACCACTCCTAACTACAAGGGAGGCCAGGACATGTACATGAGAGCAGAACATAGAAAGAAGAAAAGGAAATTGTTGGGTGAACAGCTAACTCATCTCTGCTACATTAATTTTCCCCAAACTTGTTTCTTTTTGAAAAAACAAATTTCCCAACTTTCCATTTATGCTTATCTTACTACAGAAGTAAAATACTTCCACCATAGAAAAATCATAACCCAAATTTATGACTTCCAATCCTGGCTTTAGCTCTTGGCTTAATCTTTGTGGTTGTTGCCTGATCAAGGTGACAAAATCTGATTCTCTTTTCACCTCAGGAGGGTCATTGGTGAAGTAAAAAATATTGTGCCTACTTGCAAATTGCATCTTTTCTGTGGAAATCCAAGAACCCTGGGGAAAATAATGTAATGATGCTTTGGTGTAGATGAAGTCATTGGCAATCTTGTGGAAAGAACTTGGGTTCTAGAGTAAATCCTAAATCCAGTGCTATTACTTTTGACCTAAATTATTTGAATCTTGTTTCCACCCTCTGCAAATTGCAAACTAAGACATCTTCTTCACAGAGCTATGGTACTCATTCAGTGAAGTAAGCGCTATAAAGAGAATGGGTCCTCAACTATAGTA
>NW_007224416.1:0-1563 GCF_000164805.1 Carlito syrichta | reverse complement strand
GAATAGAAAATCTGATGTTTGTACAGTCTAGAGTAGCACTGTCCAATAGAAACATACTCATGTAAGCTACGAGGCTAATTTTAGATTTTAGATTTTCTAGGAGTTACATTGCAAAAGCAAGAAGAAACAGGATAAGTTAATTATAGTAATATATTTTGCTTAATAAAATACTTCCAAAATATTAAAAATGACAAATTCAATCACCTTTGTGTGGTTATTACTGGGTTTGAACTCAGGAAAGAACTCAGGTTAAAGTCTTAAAATGTGTACATACATTATTTGACTAGCTCACATAGCTTTGACTAACTTCTCTTTGCAGTTGTAGTTCTCACAATTATACAAATGTTAGCTGTTGACATTCTTAAGTGGAACAAATTAGAAACAAATAAGTTCTGCTTTTGAATTGGTATCATATTTTTATTGAACCAGTTAGATCAGGTAATAGTAGCTACTGTAACAGGTAAGTCCTGCAGATAAGTCTAAGTTTAACAAGAGAGGGATTTATTTCTTTCCCATGTAAAGTTCTGGTCTATTGTTGGCCCGATTGTAAGAAGTGGTCCATGAACTCCAAATTCTTCCACCTTGGGACTTTCCCATCCTCCCAACTTGGCTTCCAAGGCTGCTTCTTTGCATTAGGGGGAAAGAACGTCAAGAATTGTGGGTCATGGGACTTCATGAGCTAGACACTCACTTCTGCTCACATTTCATTGGCAGAGTTCAGTCATACGACCACTCCTAACTACAAGGGAGGCCAGGACATGTACATGAGAGCAGAACATAGAAAGAAGAAAAGGAAATTGTTGGGTGAACAGCTAACTCATCTCTGCTACATTAATTTTCCCCAAACTTGTTTCTTTTTGAAAAAACAAATTTCCCAACTTTCCATTTATGCTTATCTTACTACAGAAGTAAAATACTTCCACCATAGAAAAATCATAACCCAAATTTATGACTTCCAATCCTGGCTTTAGCTCTTGGCTTAATCTTTGTGGTTGTTGCCTGATCAAGGTGACAAAATCTGATTCTCTTTTCACCTCAGGAGGGTCATTGGTGAAGTAAAAAATATTGTGCCTACTTGCAAATTGCATCTTTTCTGTGGAAATCCAAGAACCCTGGGGAAAATAATGTAATGATGCTTTGGTGTAGATGAAGTCATTGGCAATCTTGTGGAAAGAACTTGGGTTCTAGAGTAAATCCTAAATCCAGTGCTATTACTTTTGACCTAAATTATTTGAATCTTGTTTCCACCCTCTGCAAATTGCAAACTAAGACATCTTCTTCACAGAGCTATGGTACTCATTCAGTGAAGTAAGCGCTATAAAGAGAATGGGTCCTCAACTATAGTACGTGCTTCATAAATCATAGCTACATTATCCTTGTTACCAAAAATACAGTTAAGGGTGTACTGATGGTGATCATGTACAGTGACTCTGCAGGCACATTATAACATTGTGGGGTTATTAAGACTCTTTAAGGATGACTAGGTTATTTAGTGCAGTTCAGCAGCAGTGTGGCATTCCCACAGGTTGGGCTGTGCAAAGGAGACATACAGAGGTATTTACT
>NW_007224415.1:0-391 GCF_000164805.1 Carlito syrichta | reverse complement strand
CAAATGTTCATTATGCAAGTACCCTTGCTGATGAAGTGTGCCCCCTGGCAGTTTTCCACTACAGCCAATCCCTTTCTTATAGTATCATGATAATTGTTCAAGGTCTACTTATGAGTGAGAACATGTGATGCTTGGTTCTTTGTTTCTGTGACACATCACTCAGTATTATAGATTCCAAGCCCATCCAGGTTGCTGTGAAGTTCATAATTTTGTCCTTCTTTGTAGCTGCATAGTATTCCATCATGTATATGTACCACATTTTAAAAATCCAGTCCTCTTTCGATGGGCAGCATAGTTGGTTACCTGTTTTTGCTATTGCAAATAATGCTGCAATAAACATGCATGTGCAGGTAGCTTTTGTTCATAGGGTGATTTGAGTTCCGCCTGGTAT
>NW_007224414.1:0-776 GCF_000164805.1 Carlito syrichta | reverse complement strand
TTATTCTCTCTATTAATATCTGACATTTGGGTTTGTTGTTTGAGACATTCTGGGAGCTCTTCATTGTTTGAATTCTGAAGACTGTATTCTCAGTGGCTGAACTCACAGGTCTATGTGAGACTCATATTCTTCCTTTGGTTTTTCTTTGTTTTTGTAGGTTTTCCTCTCCTCCCTTTAAAAAATATCTTCTTTAATGCTATTGTTCAGTGATGAGGGGATAGGTTTTATTTCTGTTTGCTCCTTCTTCTATTCTTCCTTATGTAGATCCTCTGACTTTGTTAAATTATGATGCTGGATTGGGCTGGAGGCCTATGCTTTTTGCAGTTTTGAGATTTAATTAAGGGGGAGGTGTGAGTCAGAGGCTATCTGCAGATCCCAGTATCTGCTGACAGGTGTTTGAGGTCCCTGAAACCCACTTCTCACTGACTTACAATCTGTCCATGCAGTGGGGCTGTCTGTTTGCCCCCTGAAAGCCAAATAAGATAAGAAAAAGGAAAAGAATGGAAAAAGGAAGGGGGAAGACAAAAGGAAGGTGGAGAGAGAGAAGAAGAAGAGGGAAAACAGACAGGTGTACAAACTAATGAATAAACAGATAATCAAACAAAGACAGAAAATACAAACAAACAAAAAATCCCCAAACATGCAGACAATCATACAAACAAGCAAACAAAAACCTCCCTGTTGAGGTATGCTCCTTCAAGAATACCCACACTTAAACAGAAAATTAAAAAAACACTTAAAATAACAGAAACAAAGCAAGTGCAAAAACATAAATA
>NW_007224413.1:0-356 GCF_000164805.1 Carlito syrichta | reverse complement strand
ATTGAAAGGGCAAATAAGAAAATATAAGCCTTCCTCCATACTCGCCACTGTCCACCTACAGAGAATTTTTTTGTTTTTTGATTGGTAGACACTTTTTGTTTGAGCAGTTTTAGGTTGATGGAACAAACAGATGGAAAGTAAAGAGAGCCTCTGTATACCTGCTGCCCTCACATATACACATCACCCACTCTAGTTTCAACATCCTCCACCAGAAGGAACTAGTACTGACATACCATTATCACTCAAAGTCCACAGTTTATACTAGGGTTTGCTCTTGGTATTGCATGTTCTATGGGTTTGACAAATGTATCATGACATATATCCACCATTACAGTATCACATGAAACAGTTTCACT
>NW_007224412.1:0-576 GCF_000164805.1 Carlito syrichta | reverse complement strand
CGGAACTGTTTGAGCAAATGGTGCTGGAAAATCTGGCTAACTACATGCAGAAGAATGAAACTGTACTCCAACCTATTGCCACATACAAGCATTTGAAATAGCTAATGAAATACGTAAAATAATTGCAATAGCTTGCTTGACATAAGTAACGCCATTTTGTAGAAATCTTCCATCTTAGCTGTCTGCCTGACTTAAAAATGAACCCTCCCAGTGTGTATGTGTAATTGTTGTAACGTTCCCATGACCACAGACCCGCAGTCTTGTTCCCATAAGCTGTTCATGCTGACCATTCTTGCTGACCATTTGAAAACTCCCTAGCCACAAGTTCTGTGTAATTGTATGCCTTGTTAACTGACATCCAAGTGATTGTTCCTTTTGTTTTTAGTTCCTTGTTCCCTTACCATCCCCCCACCCACTTTCACCCCCCCCCCCCACACTATGTAGCCCACTTGCAGTTTTTGACTTTATAAGTTTCTTGCTAGTATAGTTGGGCATCGAGAGCTTTCTTGGGCATGACCCTGCTCTTGATCGCATGCGATTAAAGGACTCCAAATTTTGAACCTGGTGTGCTGGCAA
>NW_007224411.1:0-611 GCF_000164805.1 Carlito syrichta | reverse complement strand
TCTGTGTGGGATGAGGCAGGTGAGAGTCTCCCTTGAGGCAGGGGATGGCCCTCGAAAAGTCCCCTCTGGGCTGAGACATGTCATGACCAAGCAGTGAACTCCCAGTGGATGCAAGTTGACCTGAGAGAATCATGTTGCTCGTGGCCACGAACCCTTCTTTGAAAGATCTTGTGCCAGAGTCCAGGTCCAGGAGAGAGTCAGGGCTTGAGACGGGGGAATCAGGAAGCGGGAAAAAGAAAAGACGAACACGACAGAAATCCTCTTCCTGGGGAGAGCTCAAGACTCTGCCAATTTTTATTGATTTTTCACAAGCTTATATAGGTTTCCACTCAGCCCTGCACCCACAAATGTATCTTATGTTGCTAACCAAACACCCACATACATCCTTTTTGCACTCACAATAAGGTTGACCTTTAACAATTTCAACCACAGATGGTGTTTTTCTTAAGTCAAACATTTATGAATGTCCTGGTTTTCTTCCTAACTCTCTCATAACTATTTACTATTATAGGCCTATAATATTCTTACCCTATAAAGCTAAACCTTAACCCTAAGTCTTATTTAACTTATTTACTACTATATATTTATTTCAAATTAATCTTATTTCTATC
>NW_007224410.1:0-737 GCF_000164805.1 Carlito syrichta | reverse complement strand
TTATGTTGCTAACCAAACACCCACATACATCCTTTTTGCACTCACAATAAGGTTGACCTTTAACAAATTCAACCACAGATGGTGTTTTTCTTAAGTCAAACATTTATGAATGTCCTGGTTTTCTTCCTAACTCTCTCATAACTATTTACTATTATAGGCCTATAATATTCTTACCCTATAAAGCTAAACCTTAACCCTAAGTCTTATTTAACTTATTTACTACTATATATTTATTTCAATTAATCTTATTTCTATCCTCATGTCTCTATATTTTCTTAACTATCACTTATACTATTATAAATCTCTTATCTTACTAGTTAATCTTATCTTGCTATCTTATTATTAATATTCTAAATTCTATCTTCATTAAACTACTTATTTAATCCTAAAACATCTTAACCTATTTTTTATCTCAAACGGTTGTTTTCCACCAGCTCTCAGCTGGGGTCTGTTGTTTATGAGGAAGTGATCGACTCGTTCTTCTCGGCCTCCTGCTGTTTACTGAAAAACATCCTTACACACCCTAAGGGGTACCCTTTTTGCTGCAGTCTCACCTCCATTATGCCTATGTATAATTTTTGCTGTCAAATGCCATCATCCATTTGCGCATCTATTATCTCAATTAAAGAGGGAACATTCTCAAGCCTATGCACGCAATCCTTCAAAGTTAGGGAAGGTCCGTCAACAGGATCCATGGGGCTTTGCCTCCGTCATGGCCGCATTTTACTGGGACCTTG
>NW_007224409.1:0-1144 GCF_000164805.1 Carlito syrichta | reverse complement strand
TTCCTGTTTTCAGGTCCCTTTTACCTTACTTTTACTAGTGATTGCGGCTCCCGGCAATTTTGTATTTGTGCTTGCATTTAGTAGAACTGTGAAAATTATAATGGAAAACGGACAGCAGAGTGAACACCACTTCTTCCTACTACCCTGGAGCGTGGTAATGGAGCAGAGAAAAAAGAAAGAGAGGGAGCTGGACACACAGGAAGTAACTGGTTAAGGAAGGAACAGTAGCCAAACAGATGAGCAAAGGATTGGCACAAACCATTTCAAAAGGAACTCACCAAAACTCACCTGGTAAGCAAATCTTATTGATGTCTGTGTTGTGCAGAAACATGGCTGCAGGCCAGCAGAGGGCAGGGAAGACCCAAATCTGAGATGGAGGTACCGACTTAACGTGGAAGTAGGAAGGGGGATACATGTCGACCTCTAACATCAAAAGTACAGAATCAAGCTTTCAGGGTGCAGATGTTGGTATGAGCCCGTTTGAGACCTCTCAAAATAAGAAATTCCTGGAAGCAGAGGGAGGAGGCTGGTAATGAAAGAGGTAGAGTAATTCTATTAGCCAAAGAAAGGGCTTTCTGCAACTTGGAACTCCTTTCAGATTAAGTGTTCATGCCAAAAACTTACTCATGCCAAGGACTTTTCAAAGAAGCCTGCAAGTGAAATAAAAACACCTGTCATGACTGTGGGTGAACCCTTCTGAACAATTTGGCTTACAGAGGTCCCTTTCCTCTGTACTGTAGAAAGCAACCAGTTACTGTCATTATCGAGTAATCTGTTGTGTAGAAGGCCCAGTCCATTTGCCCTCCTTCCAAAACCTGAGGCTGGCCTGGAACCTAAATCATCTCATTCAGTCCTGGAGCCTGGAGCCCTTCTCTGTCTCTGAGAGCATAAGAGCATGTTCTCTGTTTGTATGACCTAGTTGGGAAGGCTGACTACAACAAACCCTGCCTCACCACCTCTACCCCCGTGTCCTTCACAAGCAGACAGTCCCATATGTGAAGCCCACAGAGCACCCTAGTGAAGTCTGCATAACAGGCTACCAGACTGTCCCCAGGAAAACTCAAAAAGTAAGCAAAATCAATCTCTTTCTTCCACTTCCATCAGAAAGCGACTGCCTCAGTCACTTATGGCCAAAGTGATATGA
>NW_007224408.1:0-3355 GCF_000164805.1 Carlito syrichta | reverse complement strand
GGGTGACTGAGTGAGACTCCAACTCAAAAAAAAAAAAAAATTAGCCAGGTAACTGGAGCATGCCTTTAGTTCCAGCTACTTGGAAGGCTGAGGCAGAAGGATCACCTGAGACCAGCAGGTCAAGGATGGAGTGGTCATGAGCAGACCTCTGCACTCTAGCCAGGGTGAGAGTGTGAGACTACAAGTCAAAAAAAACAAAAAAATGCCAGCCTGGTTTCATGCACCTGTAGTCCCAGCTGCTCTGGAGGCAGAAGCAATAGGATCACCTGAGCCCAGGAGGTTGTGGCTATGGTGAGCCATGATCCTGCCACTGCACTCCAGCCTGGGCAAAAGTAAAACCCCTTCTCAAAAAAGGAGAAACGTTTTTACAAACTCTGAAGCAAATATGGCAACATGCTAACATTGAAGTGTACATCTATGGTGAATACATATGCATTTTGCATATTACTCAGTACATTTTTCTGTTTCCGTAGTGTTTTTTAATAAAATGACAGTTAGATACATGAGAGGATAGGATATAGCATTAGGGAATGCTGAGCACTCTTTAGAGGAGTTTTACTGAGCAGGAGAAGAAACGAAATGGTAGAGAATGACATGGAGGCAAATGACGTTTTTCTTTTCTTTCTTTGCTTCTCTTTTTAATTGAAAGGTTGTGGGGAGCCTGGTTATAAGTTGATGCAAATGATCTATGGGTGATGAAACTGACACATCAGAAGAGATGGGGATTAAGGGGGGGAAGGAAACGCTGAGAAGCTAAAGAGAAGCTTGGGGGATGCAAGGATCGTTATGACCATGTGGTTGGTAATAGGAACATTTCAGAGTATGCAAATATCCAAAAAAGATGCAGAGAGTTAAAGTGGAGCATTTGTGTTATTAACGCCAGCTAAAAAGAATGAAGATGAATCTTCAAGATCGCACATTACTGGGAGAAAGGGAAGATGAATACTACATTAACAGGAAAGATAAAACCAGACATTTGTTGTTGTTGTTGTTGTTGTTTGAGTCCGAATCTCACTCTATCTATCGCCCTGGCTAGAGCACGGTGGCACGCTCACGGCCGTTGGAGCCTCAACCTGCTGGGTTCAGGTGAACCTTCCACCTCAGCCTCTCAAATAGCTGGAACTACATGCTCATGCCACCACGCCCAGCTAACTTTTTGATTTATTGTAGAGGCCGAGGCGAGAGGATTGTCAGAGCCCACGGGTTCAAGTCCAGGCGACTTAACAAGACCTCATCTCTACAATAAACAAAAAAACTATCTGGGCGTGGTGGCCAGTGCCTGTAGTCCCAGCTACTTGGAAGGCTGAGGCGGAAGGATCGCCTGAGCCCAGCAGGTCGAGGCTGCGGAGGCTGTGAGAGTGCCACTACTTTCAGCCTGGATGGACAGAGTGAGACTCCAACTCAAAAAATAAAAAAATAAAAAAACTTAGAGGCGGGCTCGGTGGCTCACCCTGTAATCCCACGCCTTGGGAGGCTGAGGTGAGTGGATTGCTTGAGCCTGCGGGTTCGAGACCCGCCTGGGCAACTTGGTGAGACCTCATCTCTACAATAAATCAAAAAACTAGTCGGGTGTGGTAGAGCGCGCCTGTAGTTCCAGCTACGTGGAAGGCTGAGGCGGAAGGATCGCCGGAGCCCAGCAGGTCGAGGCTGCGGTGGCGGGGAGTGCATTCCAGTCTGGGCGACAGAGTGAGACTCCAACTCAAAAAAAAAAAAAAAAATTCAGAAAATGAGTTAACTCCAACACGGGTTTTTGGGGGTATTCCAGAAGAAAGCATTGTTATCACAGGAGATACCACCTTCATGTATTTTGACCCCTGAAGCCCTTCCACGGGACAAGATGTGGAAGCAGAGACAGTGATGTCGATAATACTGATTCTGGGCAAGTGTAGGCTAATGTATGTGTTCGTGTTTCCATATGAAGCAAACATTCAAAAATTTTAAAAAGTAATAGAAAAAGCTCATGCAATAAGGATAAAAAAAAGTAAATATTTTTGTCCAGCTGTACAATGTATGCTTTCAGTTAAGAGTTACTTAAAAAGAGTTAAAGAGTTTAATCAATGGAACATTTTATAAAGTAACAAAGTTGCAGTAAGTTGTTTAATTTATTATTAAAATAGAATAATATTTTGCTAAAGTTACTGAGGCCTAAGTGTACAGTGTTTATAGAGTCTACAGTGGCATACAGTAATGTCCTAGACCTTGACATTCACTCACCATCCATAAACT
This sequence comes from Carlito syrichta, assembly GCF_000164805.1. Taxonomy (NCBI): domain Eukaryota; kingdom Metazoa; phylum Chordata; class Mammalia; order Primates; family Tarsiidae; genus Carlito; species Carlito syrichta. The sequence continues at coordinate 1,129 of NW_007224408.1, read as the reverse complement.
GACTACCCAGAGCAACTTCTCATCCTGCAAGCTCCATTCACTAAAGGTTAGTCCCTTTACAAGTGTGCCGTTTGACACCTTTATCCTGTATTTTTGCGGTTCCTTTTCTATGTTTAGATACACAAATGCTTACCATTGTGTTATAGTTGCCTGCGGTATTGAGTACAGTGACGTACTGTACAGGCATGGATCCTGGGAGCAATAGGCTGTACCAATTGTCCCAGGTTGCAGTCGCCTAGAACACCAGGTAATATAATCTGTGAAGTTCACACAAAGACAAAGTTGCCTGTTGATGCATCTCTCAGAACGTACACAATCATCAAGCCACACATGACTGTTTTAGTACTGATATAACTCAGAGCACATGTATACTTAAGTATCGTTTCCATAATAGCAGATTTTGAAAATCACAATATCGTCCTGTTTTGTAACACTAGCATGTGTCATCTGGGCTGACCTGCCAGCAGAAGGCAGGTAAATCTTTTGGCTGGGAAGTTTTTCACTTATGATCAGGAGGGAAGAGACCAGTCGTTCACTCCCCACCACACCCTCTACAGGCTGCTAAGGCTCTGCTGTTTGAGTGAATCATGACTAAAGGGTGGCCGTTGCAGAGGCCGGGTCCCATTGTGTGCCCCGTGTCCCACCCTCCCCCTCATTATCAGGAATAGAGCATAAGATTTGCCAACAGATAAATCACAGGGTTATGTATTTAGAAAGGAGAATTTTTGCCACAAAGGGCTCCTGCCTGCAGGCGGCCGTACCTCAGGCTGGAAGCACAGCCTCCAGGAGACTCTCAGTGGCACTTCCAGGAGGGAGAGATGAGACAGGAATTTAGGCTGAATGGGGTGGCCTAGTCTTCTACCGGTTATCTGAGGAGCTATGAGTATTCATGGAGGTGGTTCCAACTCATGCATCCTGAATAAACATGCAGGCGACATATGTCCCGTGTTCACTCAGGGCTGAAGACTTCCCATTTAAATGCACTTCAGCTAGTCCCTGTATTTCAAAAGGTGAAGCACGAAGGCAGGCAAGTGCTAGTCTTCGTACACCAACCAGAACCAGACCATTGTCGGGGGTTTCTTATAAAGAGAAAGTTACTGAAATCAACGTGTTGTCCAATCAAAGCTGT
>NW_007224407.1:0-713 GCF_000164805.1 Carlito syrichta | reverse complement strand
TGTATGCGGTAGAAGAAATGATAGGTGTGTTGCATCAAGCAGGAAGTACCTCGAAGGTGTCCAATGCTTAAACGTTTAAGAATAAATACACAACTTTTCATAAATAAATTCCGGGATTTGGGGATGCCCCCCTTACGGTGTGTCCCCTCCCAGCGCTCGGGTCCACACCCTGTGCAGTGAAGCCCTTTCCCAACACAGACAGTAGCCAGGAACTGATTCTCTGGATCCACTGAATAGGAAAGAAATGGGTCTCAGCATCCGGTTATCACCAAGAGCCCTTGAAAGGGCTTTACTCCAGTGACTCACACTTGCTCACTAAGAATGTTCCAGGCCCTGTGTGCCCACCTGGTATGTATTAACACACCGAGCAGCTGCAGAAAACCGCAAGATAAATGTCCAGATGGAAGAAAGGGATGGAAGGGAATTGACACCTTGACTTCCTAGAGACAAACTTCATCCCTCAAACAGCTCAGTGCTTCTTTTCTCCTTATCAGTGACTGGCAATCCCCAAGGGGTAAGTTGTTCAAACAGGTTAAAGGATCATGGAGGACACCAGAGAATTTACACCGAGGTTCTTTTTATTAATGACCATTTCCTTATAGTGATCCATGCAAGGGTAACTCCTCATGTGCTTCTCAAGTACAAATCTTACTTGAGAAATTCAGATTCCTGTTTCGGACTCTACACGGACACATGTCTCCAACGGTCCCATT
>NW_007224406.1:0-821 GCF_000164805.1 Carlito syrichta | reverse complement strand
GCTGGCTACAGATTCAGTGACTTCCTTGTTGTGAGCACCGGCCCGGCAGTGTCCCGACTCGTAGCCCCGCTGTTCTTACCGGGACCGCTAGCCCGAGTCTAGGTGGCAGCCGCGGCCCCACCCCGTCGTCACCTTTTCCGCACAGATCCTTTCCCCGCACGCCCTGCGCTCCCTAACATGCCCAACCCCAGCAGCACCTCCTCTCCCTACCCCCTCCCTGAGGAAATTAGGAACCTGTTGGCAGGTAATGAGCGGGAAGGGGGAGGGTAGCGCTGACGGGGCTGGGGCGGGGGCGAGGGAACGGCGAGCCGGTGGGGACAGAAGCGTTCAGAGTCCTTACCCTACCTCCCCGCGCTTTACACGTCGTCTTTACAAGTCTTCTGGCCAGGGGGGGCGGGACAAGGAGGAGAGAAGAGGGGTGTTTCGTCTGAAAAAGGGAGTGGGCGTGCGTGTTGCAATTTGGTCCGTGGATGGTGGCGAAGCCCTTTTTGATGGTCTACACAGATGGGGTCTGGACGTCTGTGTGTGAAGACGCCGTGCGCGCGCGCGTTGACAGAGGGAGGAGGCGGGGCAGGGAGAGTGGGAGAGGGAGAGAACACTGAGGATAACGAATGCGTGTGTGAGAGCTGGGAGGGAAGTTTGAGGTCAAAGAGGTAGTTCTTGGGTGGCCTGGCCACAGAAGGTGGAGGGTGTAGAGATGCAAAGAGATGTCAGAGCCACAGGTGTTGGGGGTTTTGGGGTGGAAGGGTTTGCCATTTCTACAACTCCCCTTTTTCTTGAACATTCAGTACACTTTTGAAGAGGACCTGATTCTCAAATGG
>NW_007224405.1:0-590 GCF_000164805.1 Carlito syrichta | reverse complement strand
AAGACGCCGTGCGCGCGCGCGTTGACAGAGGGAGGAGGCGGGGCAGGGAGAGTGGGAGAGGGAGAGAACACTGAGGATAACGAATGCGTGTGTGAGAGCTGGGAGGGAAGTTTGAGGTCAAAGAGGTAGTTCTTGGGTGGCCTGGCCACAGAAGGTGGAGGGTGTAGAGATGCAAAGAGATGTCAGAGCCACAGGTGTTGGGGGTTTTGGGGTGGAAGGGTTTGCCATTTCTGCAACTCCCCTTTTTCTTGAACATTCAGTACACTTTTGAAGAGGACCTGATTCTCAAATGGCCACTTGTCTTCAGCCTCAGTAATATATAAAAGCAAAAAAGGAAGGATGTGTTATAGTCCTACTTCCTGTGTTAACATGATGAGTGTAGTTCATCTTTGCACCCTCATCTTCCCCTTTTCAGTTTTACATGACCATTTATAGGAACTCATCTTAGGAGTTAAAAATGTGGTTCTTCAATGGTATTATGAACCCACTACTAGTTCAAACTGGGTATGGAGGTGTGGATTTTCACTAAGAACCAATGAAAATTTCTATTTTTGCACAAGGTAGACAATATATCTTTTTAAAAAGGTAGT
>NW_007224404.1:0-635 GCF_000164805.1 Carlito syrichta | reverse complement strand
AGGCAGTCCACTCGCCTTGGCCTCCCAAAGTGCTGGGATTATAGGCTGAGCCACTGAGCTTGACCCAGTCTTCACATTTTAAGTCACTCCCCTTTCTGTTGCCTTCCTTTGGGTACAGTGGCTGTGACATGTCTCGGCAAACCTCAGGGACAATCCAGACTTAGGAATTGGGAAGCCTGGATTACAGAGAGCAGAGGTGAGGAGGGTAAGCTAAGGTTGAGCTTGTCATGGGCGAGTAGGGGTCTGGTGCAGAAGTGAGACTGGTAACAGAGACAGGATTGCAGTCAGGGAAATGGGTGAAAAACCCTTCACCTGCGGGAAGGAGGGTGCATCTGTGTTTTGTAGTACTTGGATATTTGCACATCTTGGTTATTTCCAAGAGTCATATTTCACATAGAAAGTCTTGTGACAGTTGCTAAATGGGAAAAAGGTAGACATTTTTAGAGATCTTGTTTTAGGTATTTACTGCTGGCTGAAAACAAATGCCTTCTGGGTTTACTTAAGTGATTTCTTGGAAGTAGCTCTAGCATTCAGCCCCAGCCCTGCCCACACTGTTACTTACTGAAGTCACCTGACTCTGCCCGTCTCCTTTGTGCATGCAGACATGCACATCCTGGAGTGCAAGGCTGTAGATA
>NW_007224403.1:0-770 GCF_000164805.1 Carlito syrichta | reverse complement strand
GACCCAGTCTTCACATTTTAAGTCACTCCCCTTTCTGTTGCCTTCCTTTGGGTACAGTGGCTGTGACATGTCTCGGCAAACCTCAGGGACAATCCAGACTTAGGAATTGGGAAGCCTGGATTACAGAGAGCAGAGGTGAGGAGGGTAAGCTAAGGTTGAGCTTGTCATGGGCGAGTAGGGGTCTGGTGCAGAAGTGAGACTGGTAACAGAGACAGGATTGCAGTCAGGGAAATGGGTGAAAAACCCTTCACCTGCGGGAAGGAGGGTGCATCTGTGTTTTGTAGTACTTGGATATTTGCACATCTTGGTTATTTCCAAGAGTCATATTTCACATAGAAAGTCTTGTGACAGTTGCTAAATGGGAAAAAGGTAGACATTTTTAGAGATCTTGTTTTAGGTATTTACTGCTGGCTGAAAACAAATGCCTTCTGGGTTTACTTAAGTGATTTCTTGGAAGTAGCTCTAGCATTCAGCCCCAGCCCTGCCCACACTGTTACTTACTGAAGTCACCTGACTCTGCCCGTCTCCTTTGTGCATGCAGACATGCACATCCTGGAGTGCAAGGCTGTAGATATAAAGAGTAGGTCTGTTTCAGGATGCCAATGTGGGGTTGACTCCCCAGGAAGTGTAATCTTGGCACTGTCCACTAGAACAGTGTAGACTGGAAACTGTTGCAGTTGTTCATGGTGACAGCACCAGAATTTGCACTGCATATGCTTCCTCTGTATCCTGATTCAGGAGTCTCCTGGAGATGGATGTGGCAGCTTTGG
>NW_007224402.1:0-1262 GCF_000164805.1 Carlito syrichta | reverse complement strand
TGAGTCCACGGGTTCGAGACCAGCCTAGACAACTTGGCGAGACCTCATCTCTACAATAAAACAAAAAAGAAAAAAATTAGCCAGATGAGGTGGTGCGTGCCTGTAGTTCCAGCAACTTGGAAGACTGAGGTGGAAGGATCACCTGAGCCCAGCAGGTCTAGGCTGTGGTGGCTGCGAGCATGCCACTGCACTCCAGCCTGAGTGACAGAGGGAGATTCCAACTCAAAAATAAAATAAAATAGATTATAAACTATATTTTCTAAACTAAAAATATATATTCTCACTTTGGTTTATTCAATCACAAAATATTTACCAGGCAATCATTTTGAACCAGGCCATGTTCTGAGTGTGGGAAAACAGCACTGAGCAACATAACCCCAAATCACCGCCCTCAGAGATTGTACATGAATCATACATGTCCCATTGTTAAAGCAAATATATAACGATCTCTAAGGTTTGTTCTGTTTTCTTCCGCTATAACTGAGTTAATTTTCAACTGGAAAAACAATTGGTGTAGGTGATGTCCAGGGTACTTTCCTCACCAATGTGAAATATAGTCAAGACAGCTAGACACTTCACCACTGAATGATTTTTAAGTTTTCATGATTCTCTTCTTTATGGATACAACTCCACAACAACCACTACATCTCATAGATTGGGAGAAGAGAGGTGTTTTCAAAACAACTTCATTGTTTTGAGTTTACTTCTATGTGCTATAATCCCCAGAATTCATTTTATTGTTTTAAGTGTCCTACTGAAGGAAAAAAAAAACACAATTCTTTTTGTTTTGAACCAGATACTAAAAAGCAATTCCTTGAAATAGTCTCAAACTAAAACCCCCCAAATTCTGCTTTACTACCTGCCTAAATTTACTAATTTGTACTTCCAATTCCCTTAAGAAGTTTTATTCAGCACAGTCATCATGCAGCTCCTATATTGGCAGGTGAGCATTTAGACTCCCCTTCAAGCCTCTCTCCAAGACCAATGTGGGCTTTTGTTTCCTGCTGAGTTCTTCAGCTAAAGCCTCACTGCATGTTTTCTGGCACTGAATGCAATTCCAGCATGGGCAAGCTGGCTCAGTGGAAATTACTTGTGGTTCAGCATATGGGAGTTGCATAGCATAGGTGCAGACTTTGTAATCATTCCATTCATTGGTCTGAGCTGAACTTCTAATGGGAAATTGTAACAAGGCTGTCTGAATCACTGCTGCTCTTCAAACAACCACTACATCTTACAGATTGGGAAAAGAGAGGTGTTTTCAA
>NW_007224401.1:0-2048 GCF_000164805.1 Carlito syrichta | reverse complement strand
GCCTTCCAAGTAGCTGGAACTACAGGCCTGCACTACCACACCCGGCTAATTTTTTGATTTTATTGTAGAGATGAGGTCTCACCAAGAAGCTATTCTAAGCATTGGAGTGACTCTAAGCATTGCCCAGGGGAAAGGGCACCATGGCCTGCCATACAGATTTTTTTCTACATGAGACAGGAATGAAAGGCTGTTAGAGCTCAACACCTTTATAACGAAAATTACTTTGAATATTCCTGATCTGGTCCATGTTCATCAAGCAACCTTCTGAAAGAATTACTTGATAGACAACGCAATAGGTTTTGTTCAGGAAATACCTGTCATATTTTAAACTTTCCTAAATTTTCAATAATACGCTCTGTGCAAAATGCATGATTTTCATGAATAGGCACCTACACACATACACACACCTTTAGTTATTGTCATACTTTAGAGAACATACTTAAGTATGATAAGCACAAGCTTATAAGCACCAGCTTGAGAGTTGAATTCCCTGTTTTGAAATCCCAGCTCTAGTGGTTTTTGTTTGTTTGATTGTTTTGTTTTAGATTTGAAAATATAGTTTATTTAGAAAGTAAATTAAAGAGAGATTCACCTCCCCAAGGTAGGGGAAGGGAATCAAACTAGGAAAACATGGTGGCCATACTGTAATGAGCACATGGGTACACCAGAGTTTAGTAAAGCAATGACCCTGGCTCTAGTGTTTACCAGTCATGTGATCCTGACCAAATTATGTAGCCTAACTCTCTGGGACCAATAATGGTACCTAATTTATAGGTTAATATGCAAATTTAATAAGTCCATATATGTAAAGTGCTTAGAACAGTGCATAGCACGTAAATAGGGGCTCAGTACATTTTAATTATAATTTTATTGTTAATATTATTACTAGGTTTTTAGCTCAGTCCTACCATGCCCCAAACCCAATACCCAATTTGAACTCTTTATTCACTTCTTACACCACACCCTCTTCATTGACAACCTCCCTTACATTTTAACTTTTGCTCCTGAAGCTCCTGCTCCTGGATAGCATCATTATTTTTCTCTAGTAGCTCTTGTAAGTAAAGACTGGACTTTTTTCTATGTGCCTCTGTCACTAATCTTCATGACTCACAGGACAAGGATAAGGGATTGTCATTTTTCTTGTTTCTCATTTTCTCCAAGATCACTCAACAGTCTCTCTTCTTTTAATATCTTCTCTACCCAATATTTGTTTCCCATAATCAACTAATGAGATCCTAAACAATTTCTACCTATTTCGATGGCTCAGGATTGCTTTAAATTCACCAAGTATCCCTCTTGTTATCTTTAGGGACAATAGTATTGATACTGATACCTCTTCTAATATGTGGGTGGTTGTTTCTATCCCATACACTTGTAAATAAACTAAGGTGTATGTTTCCCCACAAGCAATTTGGTTAGCCTAGACTGGCAGAAATGACTCTCCATTATTCAATCTGCATTTTATTATTGAACTCTGTCAGTAGTAGATGCCATGGACTCTTGTGTCCAAAATCCAGGGTTATGTTTTATTTGATAAACATTGACATCGTTTGGATGTTTGTCCCTTCCAAATCTCATGTTGAAATTTGATCCCCAATATTAGAGGTGGGGCCTAGTAGGAGGTGGTGTTTGGGCCATGGGAGAGGATTCCTCATAAATGACTTGGTGCCTTTCTCATAGTAATGTGTGAGTTCTTGCTCTATTAGTTCACAAGAAACTGATTTTTAAAAAGAGCCTGGCACCTTCCTCCTCTCTCTATTGCTCCCTCTCTTGCCATGTGACACACTGACTCCCCTTGCCTTCTACTATGAGTAAAAACTTCCTAAGAACCATCCAAGGAGCTGAGCAGATGCTGGTATCATGCAAAACAATGAGCCAAATAAACCTCCTTTCTTTCTAAATCACCCAGCTTCTGGTATTCCTTCATCACAACACAAAACAAACTAACACAAACATCTATCTTTAGAAATGATATGCATACCTTCTATTCTTATGTTGTTTATAGGTGGACATATGAATTTTTAATTTCCAGGTCATTCTTGATTTCA
>NW_007224400.1:0-785 GCF_000164805.1 Carlito syrichta | reverse complement strand
CATAAACCACTGGATGGGTTCCTGAGTGTATTACTAAGGATAATGCCAGAAGCAAGAGATATGCTCCTCTAGATGTCACTGTTGTGTGGCCAGGATAGAGATTTTGTAGTATAAACTATAACAGAGTGTAGAAATTGCGCTGTCATTTGAGTAGACAGCATTTTTCCTTCAGTTACCTAAATTAATATTGAAACAGTGTGAGTGCTGGATGTGGTGGTTCACACTGGTAATCCCTGTATTTTGGGTAGCTAAGGTAGAAGGATCTCTTGAAGCCAGAGTTCAAGACCAACCTAGGCTACAGAGACCCCATCTCTACCAAAAAAATATGAAAAAATTAGTTCGGCATGGTGGCATGTGCATGTAGTCGCAGCAACGTATGATGCTGAGGCAGTAGGATCATTTGAATCAAGGAATTTGAACCAGTCAAGCTATGATTGTGTCATTACACTATAATACCCAATGGAAAATCCAAAATAGCAAATGAACTGTCTTTAACAGAGACAAAAAGTACTCATATTCATAAGAATCAGCTTAGTTTATAAGAGACCCATGCGAGACAATGTATTTTTCACCCAGAAAACAAAGCCCTCCCTCCTCACCCATGTCACTTTTCATGAGTATAATAATTTTATGTGCCAACTTGACTGGGCCATGGGGTGCCCAGATATTTGGTTAAACATTATTCTGGGTATGTCTGTATGGGTGTTTCTGAATGAGATTAACATTTGAATCAGTAGACCGAGCAAAGTCCATTGCCTTCTCCTAGGTGAGTGAACTTCATCCAA
>NW_007224399.1:0-1080 GCF_000164805.1 Carlito syrichta | reverse complement strand
CAAGTTGCCCAGGTGGGTCTCGAACCCGTGGGCTCAGGCAATCCACTTGCCTTGGCCTCCCAAAGTGCTGGGATTACGGGCTGAGCCACTGAGCCCAGCCCTTCTTTAAATTTATTTTAAAATATAAAATTTATTTTTCTTGTATCAAAGTAGCATATTCTAGAAATTTACAAAATACTGATAAGCAAAGGAAGAAAGTAAAAATAACTCAACATACCACCACTTAAAGTTAACCAGTGTTGAGATTTTGTTTTAACCGAGTCATATGAATTTTTAAAATATTTTTGCAAAATGAATATACACTTATAGGTGCATACACACACAGCTTTTACAAAAATAGAACTATACTCTAGATGCTCTTTTGGCAAGATCTTTGTTTAGCAGTATACTGGGAACATATTTCTATTTTATGTGATATTTTTCTGTCTTATTATCTAAAATGCCTATTTGAATTTTCTTATGTGGCAGTTATTAGTATGACCGAGTCCCCATTGTTATATGTTTAGGTTTACATCCCTGTTTATGTTAGGATGTGGTCCATCTGTGGCAAGGTTCTGCAAGGTTCACGGTTCATGGCTTGAGACCTGTACACATTTGATCTATAAAGATGACAATATTTGTAGCTAATTCAAACACCAGCTCCTTGTTTCTCACTTCTTGTATGTTGGGTACAGTTCTAGGCATATTAAGTACCTGTTACAGATGCTGCATCCGAGAATTCAGTTTAAGGAAAATTGAGATCTTTATCTCAAAAAAAATACCTTGCATTTTAATCTGTTTAAGAGAGTAATGGCAGAGGAAGGTATTTTTCCCACAAAGAATGTTGGGAAAATGGTAGGCTGCTTTTGTCTCTATTACCAGTTTTGTTAATGTTTTCATGTTAGAATCTGGGTTTAACTCTGACAGAACTGGTAATTTTCCTGTTCCACAGAAAAGTAGTATAGAAGAAGGATAGAACAATACAGGTTTAACTACATTCGTGTTTTATCGTCCTTACGTGTGGCAAGACTTAGATTTCTGAAACCAGTTCATGGAAGCCCTCGGCTCAGCAAAGCAGATAGGAATTCAGGCTCTGTGCCA
>NW_007224398.1:0-682 GCF_000164805.1 Carlito syrichta | reverse complement strand
CCCACCATGACCAAGTAGGCTTCATCCCGGAGATTCAGGGCTGGTTCAACATCCGCAAGACCATAAATGTAATTAAATACATCAACAGTTATAAAAAATATGAATCACAAGATTATATCCCTGGACACAGAAAAGGCTTTTGATACAATCCAGCATCTCTTCTTAATAAAAACCCTTGAACATCTACGCATAGGGAGACATATCTCAAAATAGTAGGAACCATCTACGATTAACCCACAGCCAACATAGTGCTAAATGAACAAAAATTGGAAGCATTTCCTCTGAAAACTAGAGTAAAACAAGGCTTCCCACTTTCACCCTTCTTGTTCAACATAGTGTTGGAAGTCCTAGCTAGAGCAATCAGACAAGAGAAAGAAATCAGAGATATCCAAATAGGAAAAGAGTAAGTCAGGTTATCCCTCTTTGCTTATGATATAATTCTATACCTAAAAAATTCAAGAAAATTGGTCATAAACCTTCTTGCACCGATAAAGGACTTTGACAAAGTCTCAGGGTACAAAATCAAGGTAAAAATGACAGTTGCATTCTTATTCACCAACAACAAACAGGCAGAGAACCAAATAAAAAGCACATTCCCATCCACAATAGTCACAAAAGAAAGAAAGAAAGAAAGAAAGAAAGAAAGAAAGAAAGAAAGAAGAAGAAAGAAAGATAGAAAGAA
>NW_007224397.1:0-822 GCF_000164805.1 Carlito syrichta | reverse complement strand
GATTCACTTTCTCATTGAATATGAGCACCTGTGAGAGTTCATATTATTTCCCCAGCTACAGCTGAGCAAACTGGTCCCATCTGCCCAGTGTTGCAGGGGTGGTAAGCAGCAGGCTGGGACTCAAATGCAGGATTTCTGGCTCCCATCCTGTGCGATTCTTCTTCTGTGACTGGAACTATCTGTGTAAAATTAATATAGGGTCACGGAATAAAAGCAATGAAGAGACCTGAGCCCTGCAAAGTTGTAGCTTTGGTCAGAAATGAACAAATCTGTTGATTCTCAGTTTGCTTTCACTTCAATAGAGAGCAATGGATTATCTCCATGTCCTGAGCCCTGAGATGGGGGAAGCTGGATGTGAAGTTGATAAACATATTTTCCCTTAAACAATGAGCCTCAGATAACACAGATTTCCTTTATGGCCCACAGCAGTTTGACTAGTCAAAAGACTGGAGCAGCTTTAATCTCTGGGGATCCCACTGGGACCCCCACTTCCAATCCTTCCTACTAAAACTACCTCTCTAATGGCTTACTCCCCAAGGCTTAGGATCTGAGGGTCACAGGATTTGTTTTATAGATGGCTTCTCTGTTGTAAAATCTAAGACTGGTGTTTGAGATGTTTTTCAGACTTTATACTCTGAAGGACCCGTGACCCCTGCAGACCCAAGATACATACCAAACAGCTGACTCCTGTGACCTTTTCCAAAAACTGGCTCTGCACATACAAAGACAGTTTTGACACCCCCATGACTTCAGCCCCATTCCCTAGCCCGCTGTCCACGCATTCCCTAGCCCCATTCCCTAGCCCCCTGCCTGCCAAATTAG
>NW_007224396.1:0-806 GCF_000164805.1 Carlito syrichta | reverse complement strand
TGCCCAGTGTTGCAGGGGTGGTAAGCAGCAGGCTGGGACTCAAATGCAGGATTCTGGCTCCATCCTGTGCGATCTCTTCTGTGACTGGAACTATCTGTGTAAAATTAATATAGGGTCACGGAATAAAAGCAATGAAGAGACTGAGCCCTGCAAAGTTGTAGCTTTGGTCAGAAATGAACAAATCTGTTGATTCTCAGTTTGCTTTCACTTCAATAGAGAGCAATGGATTATCTCCATGTCCTGAGCCCTGAGATGGGGGAAGCTGGATGTGAAGTTGATAAACATATTTTCCCTTAAACAATGAGCCTCAGATAACACAGATTTCCTTTATGGCCCACAGCAGTTTGACTAGTCAAAAGACTGGAGCAGCTTTAATCTCTGGGGATCCCACTGGGACCCCCACTTCCAATCCTTCCTACTAAAACTACCTCTCTAATGGCTTACTCCCCAAGGCTTAGGATCTGAGGGTCACAGGATTTGTTTTATAGATGGCTTCTCTGTTGTAAAATCTAAGACTGGTGTTTGAGATGTTTTTCAGACTTTATACTCTGAAGGACCCGTGACCCCTGCAGACCCAAGATACATACCAAACAGCTGACTCCTGTGACCTTTTCCAAAAACTGGCTCTGCACATACAAAGACAGTTTTGACACCCCCATGACTTCAGCCCCATTCCCTAGCCCGCTGTCCACGCATTCCCTAGCCCCATTCCCTAGCCCCCTGCCTGCCAAATTATTTCTTATAAAACCCTAGCCTAAAACTGTCTGGGGGTAGGTTTGATATCTCTCATTCACCTCGCTCAGCTG
>NW_007224395.1:0-528 GCF_000164805.1 Carlito syrichta | reverse complement strand
ATTGCAGTGGCCACTCCCGGCCACCGCAGCCTCGACCTGCTGGGCTCCGGTGATCCTTTCGCCTCAGCCTTCCAAGTAGCCGGAATTACAGGCATGCGCTACCACGCCCGGCTGATTTTTTTTATTTATTGTAGAGATGAGTTCTCGCTGCCCAGGCGGGTCTCGAACCCCTCGGGCTCAGGCAATCACTGTGAAGTTTTAAATTTAGTCAAATGCTAACGGAGATGGTTTTGGCATATATAAGTTGTAATAAAGAAAACAAGTTATACTTTTTCAAATATTTTGCAATGTATATTTCTGTGTGTGTTCTGTGCATCTTTCAGCTAATAAAACCCAATAATTTGAATTTCAAAATATTTACAATTGTTATTCACCAATGTGGGCTTGATGAGAATCATGCATTCAATATGTTTGGAAGTCATGCAGTTTGTAGAATCAACCCAGGGCCTGGATTTATTTGCTGCACAGTTTTTTATTTATTGCATGATGATTCTCACTGAATTAACAGGTCTTGATCAGCAGACTATT
>NW_007224394.1:0-542 GCF_000164805.1 Carlito syrichta | reverse complement strand
TCATTCCATTATTTTCCTGTCCATTCTATAATTCCATTCCTCTCCATTCAATTGCATACCACTCCATTCTATTCCACTCCACTCTACTCATATATAGTCCCCTCCATTATATGCCACTTAATTCCACTCCATTCCATTCCAATCCTCTAAATTTCATTACGTCTTCTCCATTCAAATCTATTCGAATCCATTCCTCATTATTCCATTCCATACCATTCCAATACTCTCCTTCCCATTCCATTCCATTTCTTTCCCTTCCATTTCTGTCCTCTCTTTATTCTGTTCCACTCCATTTTTCTCCATTCTATTCCATTCCATTCCATTCTCATTCATTCCACTCCAGTCGATTGAATTCCACTCCATTTTATTCCAATCCACTCGATTCCATTCCTTCCCCTCCTTTGCATTCCATTCCTCTCCCTTCCATTTCATTAATTCCCTTTCCATGCCATTCCATTGCATTCCATTCCTCTCCCTTCCACTCCTCTCCATTCAATTCCTCTCCATTCCATTCATTCCCTCCCATTCCTTTACATTCTCTT
>NW_007224393.1:0-436 GCF_000164805.1 Carlito syrichta | reverse complement strand
TACTCTCCTTCCCATTCCATTCCATTTCTTTCCCTTCCATTTCTGTCCTCTCTTTATTCTGTTCCACTCCATTTTTCTCCATTCTATTCCATTCCATTCCATTCCCATTCATTCCACTCCAGTCGATTGAATTCCACTCCATTTTATTCCAATCCACTCGATTCCATTCCTTCCCCTCCTTTGCATTCCATTCCTCTCCCTTCCATTTCATTAATTCCCTTTCCATGCCATTCCATTGCATTCCATTCCTCTCCCTTCCACTCCTCTCCATTCAATTCCTCTCCATTCCATTCATTCCCTCCCATTCCTTTACATTCTCTTTATTAATTATCTCTCCATTAAATTCCATTTAATTCCATTCCATTCCTCTTCATTTCATTCCATTCCATTACTCTCAATTCCATTCAATTACTCTCCTTTCCATTCCACTCCACTC
>NW_007224392.1:0-427 GCF_000164805.1 Carlito syrichta | reverse complement strand
CATTCATTCCACTCCAGTCGATTGAATTCCACTCCATTTTATTCCAATCCACTCGATTCCATTCCTTCCCCTCCTTTGCATTCCATTCCTCTCCCTTCCATTTCATTAATTCCCTTTCCATGCCATTCCATTGCATTCCATTCCTCTCCCTTCCACTCCTCTCCATTCAATTCCTCTCCATTCCATTCATTCCCTCCCATTCCTTTACATTCTCTTTATTAATTATCTCTCCATTAAATTCCATTTAATTCCATTCCATTCCTCTTCATTTCATTCCATTCCATTACTCTCAATTCCATTCAATTACTCTCCTTTCCATTCCACTCCACTCTCCTCCATTCCATTCCACAAAATTATATGCCATTCCTTTCCACTCCGTTCCATTCCATTCCTCTCTATTCCAATCCATTCCTCTCTATTCATTTCT
>NW_007224391.1:0-411 GCF_000164805.1 Carlito syrichta | reverse complement strand
AATAATAGGCTAAAAAAGTGAACTATAATGTGGGAATTTGCATTTTTAGTAGGAAATGTCACCTGAGAACAAAGAAAGAAAAATGTGGGCATGTGGAATATTAGACTTTATCTCAGGCTGAGGAGAGCCCTGGGGTGAGCAATGGGTCTGCTTCATAGGGGCAGGGTTGGTGGCTTCTCCTCCTCCCGCCATGGTTGTTCACAGTGTGGTGAAGTTCCTGAGTGGGCCATGATGGCAATCTCAGGACTGTCTCCTTCTCGAAGCAGAGTTCACCCCCGGGTGTCCACACACCTGCTTCCTTGGAGGAGGCCCTGAGAAGGGAAATGTCAAACCTTGGAAAGGCCATGAGGACTGGCTTTGATCCAAACCCCTGGCCTTCTGGCTGCTTCACAGTGTTGGGGCATCCCCACC
>NW_007224390.1:0-537 GCF_000164805.1 Carlito syrichta | reverse complement strand
GGTCACCCTCATTGGCCGTCTCAGCCCCGCCCGTGCCACCGGCATTTAGCTGCTGGGTCTCTTTATGCAAGCACTACATCTAGGCGACCCACCTCCCTCACCTCTGAGATTTATTTTTCATTTCGTTATCAGTGATATGCCCGTGACTCCCACATCTTGGACTGTCATCCACCCATTCTCGTATGTTTCTAAAACTTTGGGATAATCATCTCTCCTTGCATCCCCAGCTGCTTCCCAAGCTAAATGTGCCCCAACCCTACTTAAGGAGCACACTGCGCCCTTCACCCTGCTGTCCAGGCCAAAGATGTGGGTGTCTCCCGAGTCTCTTCCCGCGTACTCGCCTTGCATATTCGATCAGCCACAAGGGGTGCCAGCTTCACCTCCTGTGCCTCTGGCACTTGATTTCCGTCACTCTGGCTCCTCCATGGATATGTTTGTTCTCTATGCCCCTGTCTTTCGTTCTTCCATCTTTGCTCCTCTATCCCAACTGAAGTCATTCAACGACTTTCACAAGTGGCACCTCCTCCATGAAGCCTT
>NW_007224389.1:0-743 GCF_000164805.1 Carlito syrichta | reverse complement strand
CAAACCACCCCTGCAGACTGTTTGGATACGTCTGCATTACAACCCTTTAAAAAAAGAAGTCCCCTATCTAATATTATACATGTGTGTTGATTACAATGACAGCACAACGAAGGTGGAATAGCATACATGGTAATTGTGTTGGAGTGCAGTGTGATGCTCCATGGGCTATTTGACCCACCCCAGAAAATCAATTCAGAGCATATTCAGCACAGTTTTAAGATCTAGTTTTTTTAAAAAAGAAAGTGAGAGGCACACACACAGAGAGATACAGAGATACAGGCATATCCATCTTAAGAAAAAGATGACTACTTTGCTTTTAACAAGAAGCTTGATATACCTGTGCAATGATTATTAGGCTAAACAGGACCTAAAGGGTGGGTTGCAGGTATCTGATTTGAGTATGGTTTACGAAGTTTCCAAGTCTCCAGCTTTGATTAGATAAGCAGGTACACTTTTCTTAAACATGCATTTGTTTTCCATGGGGAAATAGATAGATTTGTCACTATATGTGTGCAGAGGACAGTTGTGGACAAGTGTGAGTTGAGAGCTTCCAAGACCCCACATGGCACACTCTTGTAGCTCACCCTTCAGAAAGTCTCAGGTTCTCAAGGTAACAATACAAATGATTTCTTCTTGTGTCTGCCATTAGTAGATCTGATGTCTAAGATATACACTCAGAACAATCTTTAGACACAACCTCTAGGGTAAATTCTTTTCCAGAATTTCATCCTATAAGGGAGAAG
>NW_007224388.1:0-733 GCF_000164805.1 Carlito syrichta | reverse complement strand
CTACTTTGCTTTTAACAAGAAGCTTGATATACCTGTGCAATGATTATTAGGCTAAACAGGACCTAAAGGGTGGGTTGCAGGTATCTGATTTGAGTATGGTTTACGAAGTTTCCAAGTCTCCAGCTTTGATTAGATAAGCAGGTACACTTTTCTTAAACATGCATTTGTTTTCCATGGGGAAATAGATAGATTTGTCACTATATGTGTGCAGAGGACAGTTGTGGACAAGTGTGAGTTGAGAGCTTCCAAGACCCCACATGGCACACTCTTGTAGCTCACCCTTCAGAAAGTCTCAGGTTCTCAAGGTAACAATACAAATGATTTCTTCTTGTGTCTGCAATTAGTAGATCTGATGTCTAAGATATACACTCAGAACAATCTTTAGACACAACCTCTAGGGTAAATTCTTTTCCAGAATTTCATCCTATAAGGGAGAAGAAAAATTATTTTATTGCAAGTTTCTTTCTCCCAGTTATACTGTGTCATGCAAAAGGGTACAATGAATATTCAGAAGAATACTTTGAGAATGCTGCAGCCAGGAAGGGGAGTAGATAAAAGGATGAACTCTGCTTTACCACTGTGCTGGAGTCCAGCTCCAGGAGAGAGTCAGGGCTTGAGAAGGGGGAATCATGAAGCGGTGAAAAATAAAAGAGGAAAATGACAGGATTCCTCTTCCTGGGGAGAGCTCAAGACTGTGCCAATTTGTAGTTATTTTTCACAAGCTTATATAAAT
>NW_007224387.1:18789-35763 GCF_000164805.1 Carlito syrichta | reverse complement strand
TCCTCCTCCTCTTCCCCCTCCCCTCCTCCTCCTCCTCCTCCTTCCTCTCTCCCTTCCCAAACTTATATCTCATCCTTTTATATGACAGCTGCAGTATATATACATATGTATATGTATTGATTTACTTTGTGGAGTCCCCAGTTTATTATTAACCTTCTTTATTCTTCATTCTTTTTTATTCAGTTTTTGTCCTCTTATTGTAACATATCGAATGGTCTTTCATTTAGTTTGTTCTATGTTTGTTTTTCTCTCATTTTATGTACTCTTCTATTAAACATCTATTCACTTTTTCAATAGAGGTATTGCAGCTTTCAGCACATAGAATTGTGTTTAATCGACTTTAATTTTTGTATTTAAGAAAATTTTGCATTAGCTTTGCATTCTTTTCTTAGATCATTGGTGTTTATAAAGATTTTTAAAATTTTTGTAAGGCAATTACTATATCACATTTTTACTGGTGTCAGTTAAATTTACTGCTTCTGTATCAAATTTACATCGTATTAAATAAAACTCAGAGGGATGAGGAAGCAACCTAGGTCACACATTGAAGAGGGATCAATTGTGCTCTGTTCTCCACCACTACATCCTCCATAAACTCAGGTCACTTACTCTCTCCACTGATACAGGGCATTAAGGGCAATGAACCTAGGCATTATTTTAGGGCAACTGCTTCTTCTATCCATCACGTACTTATTGCTTCCTCAAACTATTAGATGTGAAGCTCTTTTGCTAAGAATTACACAAGTAACCTCCTAGCATAGCATATGCATACTTACTAACAGAGAGGCACTTCTAGAATTATAGGTGAGTCTTGTTTACCTATAAAAGAACCTTCTGAGGAACAAACTAGTTGTTTTTTCATATGTCAAAATTAATATTAATTTCTAGTGGATAAGTAAGAACTGACATGATATGAGACCTCCTGAGGTCCCCACACCTGAAAAACTTCCAGGAAACAATATAAGTCTACTCTTTCTGGGTCTGAATTAGGATGGACTAGTGACTAATAAAAATACCAGGAACAATCTCTAGCAAAATCCTCAGGAAAATGATTTCTCCAGACTTAGGACTATATGGAAAAGGAAAATTTACCTGATTCTAGTCCTCCAACACCCAGGGTTCCATAGTCATTCAAATACATTAAAGTGCCTAATAGGGTTAAAATTCAATGCAATATTGGAGATGTTGAATTCTGGTGGGGAGTACAGTAAATAGCTAAAATGCACTTGAGCACAGGAAAAATTTTGTGAAGTTCACAGCCCAGAGGAAGATGTTCACTGAATAACTGAGATTCAACTGTGAGACTATGTAATGCTCACATGCCTCACAAGTACCAATTTACCAAAGTAATTAATATGGATACAAGTGAACTTGTAGTAATGCACAAACTCTGCCTTAGGAGGAGAACATAGGAAAATCCAGGGGAAATGAGAGATAAAATGTCAAAGACACTAGAGCAATTTAACGCCTCTGATATCCACAAGCTTATGATCAAGGTCAACATCCTCCCTCATTGAGTGCATATTCATTTCTCCTGGGACATCTGCAGGTTTTCCAAGTGAGAACAGGTGAACTCAACATGCATGCGCTTCCCAAGTGTCCATATGTGATTTGTTTTCTTTAGATCTACTTGACAAAGTATGTCACACTATCAAGCCTAGAGTAGATTTCATGGTGCTTCCCATGAGCTCAATCAAAATCAGCGTGTGTGTGTGTTTGTGTGTGTGTGTGTGTGTGTGTGTGTGTGTGTGTGTATAATTGGAATGCCAGACCTGGAATGGATTTTGATATGGAGGCGTCTGCATTTGCAGGCATTCACATAAGCAATATTCAACTGGAAGATCTAACAGAGTTATGAGGCTCCACCAAAGACCTGAAGTTTTCAGGGGCGACCTGGATTTCACTGATTCAGAGCATCTGGCAATCCAAGAAATGGGGTAGTGGTGGTTTTAAATAATTATTTTCTTGTGTCAACCAGCAGAATTCAGTAGGTTTAGTAAGGCCAATGCTTCATTTTAAGAGATTATGTGAGAAGCGTAGGATTGTCTAGACCAGTATCAAGTGAGGTCTACAGAATCACTGAAGGTACACTCTAAACCAGTCACTTGATACTGGTCTAGAGACCCTGAGAGGAGCACACTCTGTCAACCCTGAGGGGATTTTCCTACAGGTTTGCAGAAGAGATGCAAGGGTTGACATGATTCACCCAAAAGTCTCCAGTCCTGGAGCAGGTGCACTTGAGTGTGGGGAGGGGCTTCCTCAAAGTGCCCGGTTCTTCCTTTTTCAATACAGCAATCCAAATAAGAATTCAACAAGTTGTTTCTGTGGTTTTAAATATTGTGATATCATGGGAATATTTACAT
The DNA here is from genome assembly GCF_000164805.1 of Carlito syrichta. Lineage (NCBI taxonomy): Eukaryota > Metazoa > Chordata > Mammalia > Primates > Tarsiidae > Carlito > Carlito syrichta. The sequence goes on along the minus strand of NW_007224387.1, from coordinate 33,400 downwards.
CAATCTAGAGGGCAGTATGCACTCTATTTAAAGGCAGGTCTTTTGGAGTGTAGATATCTTCATAATGAGTGCATAAATGATAAGGGTGACTTTATCCAATCAATGGGTGTTGAATTGTGATTTTCAATCTGTTCCCAGTAATAAGATATTCAGATTTCAGGGCTATGTAATCTTTCCTGAATTTGATGTGTGGCACAGCACTGGCGGATCTCAGAATGTGGTAGATGCATAGAACAAGTGAATCTGTAGTCAACACATAAAGAGGAAAATCAATAGATCTAAATAGCACGTATTTAAGACAATTTCACTGTGTGAAACTTGATTCTTTTCAGTTGAGAAAATAACCAAAGTTTATCCAAAACCTAAATTTCTTGACAAGGCTCTGGAGATTTCATTTCACCAAAGTTATAAAGATTTCCTATTGTAATGGAATTGGAAACTCCACTGCAATCATGCATCACAGGGCTAGTCTTTAAAGTAGGTTTTGTTTTTTTTTTTTTGATGAGGAGCCTGGGAGAGCAGAGCACACAGACATGTGCTGAAGGAACTGTTTCAGGAGTGCCCAAATGGTATAGCTGCCCATGGGACTTCTGAGACATTCACATGGAGCAAGTGTTAACTCCCTCCAACTGATCACTGGCTTATGTTTCTGTTATTGGGACCCATATGGGTGTATAGATACCTGCTACGGTTACAGTCTGTGATGGTCCTAGGTTATTCCAGTGGTCTAGGTGCTAATAAAATATAGGTCCTAGTGTGGAGTGTGTTCTGAGAGAAAATTTTCTTCAGTGCAGGAGATCCGTGTACACAAAGTTTCGAGAATGACAGTGGCCATATATCCACAAACAAGATTATGATGTAGATGTAAACATAAGACTGTGGCATGGTACATGTGTCATCTAGCTTCCCTTTCTCAAGCTAGGTACATCTTAGGCAATGAATTGCCTGCCTCGTGAATATGCAAATGACCTGATGTCATCTGAGTTAAATATTGATCCATGTGTGCCCTGACAGAATCACCCACAACAAATATTACCTCCAGAGAAGTCACTGTGAGCACAGCTCTTCACCATGGTCTGGACCTAGAAGAACTTCTTTGTGGCAGCATCTACAGGTTAGGGGATCACTTTTCCTAAGGCTGAGGAGTGGACCAAGGCCAGTCAAGGGGGTTTAAATCCACTTATGTCTCCTCTCCTCAGGTTCCCACTCCCAGGTCCAGTTGTTGAAGTCTGGGGTTAAGGTGAGGAAGACTGGACATTCTCATTGACGTTCTCCTGCAAGGCTTCTGAATACATCTTCACCACCTACTATATGTGTTGGATGCAACAAGCTCCTGGACAAGACCTAAGTGGATGGGAAGTGTTGACCCTGAAGATGGTGCCACAAATTATGCTCCGATGTTCAAGGTCAGAAATGCTATGATTGGTGACACATCTGCGAACACAGCCTACATGGAGCTGAAAAATCTGAGTCTTGTGGACACAGTCAGATATTATTTTCTGAGAGACATAGTTTGAAACTCATGTGCTGAGAGTGTCAGAAATCCTGAGGGGGAAAGTACGTGTCCTAGGTCTGAAGCAGTGACAAGAATTATGAAGTCGAATCCTCTTAGAACACGGTGTCAACCTATTGAAGTAAAGAAATGATAGAACTGTGTGTATATGATAATTATATGGAAATTTTGCCTACAACATTTACTCTGCAGCATCATTTAAATTTTCATTCAAGGAGTGGGACAGAAATCCAGTTAATAAGGCTGATATGAAAATTCTCTTGAAGATATCAGCAATAACATAAGATTTGGAATCAGTTTTGTAAATATTTTGAAACAAATCTGCTTGATCACATTTTTACCTTACCAAAAAATGTTAAATGGCTTCCATTTTATGAACTTTTCCATTCCATCTGCAATGCATAATAGTTATTTTTCCTCCACAATTTAATGCCTCATATACATCATAATTGTTGTCTACTTTAACTATTCAAATTGGATAACTGTAGTATTTCATTGTTTAAAGGCATATTTTTAATCATGAAAATTTATATTAAATAATTTTTAAATAGTTTTTGATGAAGTGTCTGTCATAATGGGAAAAACATATAATTTAAAATTTATGTTTTTAAATATATTTCAGGTAAAGTATTTATCGGAAACAAAAAATGAGATAATATAAGAAATAATTCATTAAACAAAGAAGGTTACTTTGAATTTCATTAAAATTTAAAGCAGGGATGGGTGAGAAGAAGGTGACTGAGGCAGCCAGACTATGGGAGTGCTGGTTTGAGTGAGTGTATGGAAAATTCTGTGTACCTGCTGGTTAGTGAGTGTGTGTGTGAGTGGCTGAATGAGTACGGGCTAGGGAGCCAGCAGCTGTGGTTCTCCTGGCACAGTGGCCTGTGTTTCAGCTGCTCATCTTGGACCCTAGTGATTCCTGGTATGCAGAAGCTGAGTGCCGTTTTTTAAACAAAAAAAAAAAATCCTTCCTGGGAAGAAAATTCTGGGAGGGAAGAAAATTCTGGGAGAGACTGAATAAGTGGCTGCTTGTGAGCAAGTGACCAAGGCCCTGCTGGTGCAGCAGCAGGTGCTCCAGCTTCTCAGCTTCATCCCTGGTGTTTCCCAGGTCGCAGAAGCCGAGTGCCATTTTTTTTAACGGATGTAAGTTTTCCCTTGAAGATGTGGCAGGGAGAGTCTACCACTTCCAGGCTCAATCTCATCACTCCTGCAGGAGAGACTGCTGGCTTTAGGCTTTGCTTTAGCACTTCAATGCGTGCCCAGACACTGGCAAAAGTGGCTGCAGAGGAAGCTCAGAGACAAAATCTCACCAGAGGGGTTGAGAGAGGTGCCCCACCACCATCTTGAAGGTGATGCAGGAAAGTGCTCTGAATTGCTCATCATGGAGTAACAGACAAAATACTACAACTGGTGGACCAACTGCTCAGAGTTGATTGTGACCTAGAGTGGATATCTTGAAAGCAGAAACTTGAGAGGGACCTGACTTGTGCTGGGTCTCAGGCAACCCCAATACCTCCCCTGATTCAGCCATGGCACAAAGGAAAGAATATAGGGCTGAGCAAAACTCAGAAGGGAAAGCCTCTCCCACTGACACTGAATATAAGAACAAAAGAAGAAAGCAAGAGATATGTCACAGATGAGGAAAAAACAAAAGAAGACCAAAAGTCATTTCAAGTGTAACAAAGAGAAATCTTCTGAAAAATCAGACCTTAGCACCGACAAATGGAAGTCAAGAACAACTGGCCCCCAAAATAAAACAGGATTTAGAGAATGGATGCAAAGGGTGAATAAGAGTCAAGAAAGTCAATATGCTACATTGAAAGAACTTGTAACAGAGATTTTGGCAAAACAATTTTCATTCAGGAAATAAATAACAAGATGTCAAGCATGGAAAGCAGAATAAATCCAGCCAAAAAAGAATCTCTGAACATGAAGAACAGAGAGTGGAATTAAACCAATCTGTAAAAACATAGAAAGAACTCAGAAAGAGAAAACAAAGTTTAGAAGAGCTGTGTGATTATATCAACAGGCCGAACATATGACTCATTGGTATCCCAGAAGTAGAAAGTTAAATGGAGAGCAGGGTGCAAATGTTTCAAGAGGTAATCGAAGAAAACGTTTCCCATCTCATCAGAGACGTGATCCTCCCAAACAAAAGAGATACAACGACCCCCAGAAGACATCAAATGAGAAGACCAACCCCTAGAAAAATAGTAATTCACCTACACAAAGTAGGTACAAAAGAAAAAATTCTAAAGGCAGCAAGAGAAAGTCAGATTACCTACCAGGGAAAACCAATCAGAATAGCAGCAGATCTACTGGCAGAAATACCACAAGAAGGGACTGGAGTCCAATATTCCTCAAAGTTCTCAAAGATAAACAATTTCAACCAAGAATTTCCTGCCCAGACAAGGTCAACTTCATCAGTGATTGTGAGTCAAAATCTTTCCCAGACATTCAATTCCTAAGAGGTTATGCATACGTCCTGAACTGCTCTACAGAAGACACTTAAAAAGATATTAAGCACAGAAGAAAGAAAAAAAAGAATGATCACACATTTCCAAGAGAACAGCGGAGCACAGAATCAACAGACAATACCGCACAAAAAGAAACTTGAAAACACACACATACATTAACCCCAAACCAAAAGAAAAAGCTTTATAAGAACTTCATGACAGGACTAAACAATCACATTTTAATAATCCGTCTGATATGAATGAACTAAATGCCCCAAAAGGGGAAAAAAGCAGAATGATAAACTAGATAAAAAACCATGACTCAATGGTTTGCTGCATCCTGGAAACCTATCTCACTACAAGGGATACACACAGACTCAAAGTTTCAGGATTAAAAACAAGTTTCCAGGCAAATGGATAACAAAAGAAGGTAGGAGTCATGAACATAATATCAGATAAAACAATCTTAAGATATTAGAAATTTAAAAAGACACAAAAGGACACTCCAAAATGATAAAAGATTCAATCCATCACAAAGAAATATCCATCCTAAACATATATGCCCACAACAAAGAGCACAAGCATTTATAAAGCAACTACTAAGTAAACTAAGAAAACTGATTCGAACAACACTATTATAGCTGGGGATTTGCATACCTCACTGAAAGGTACAACACTATTTTAGCTGGGGATTTGCATACCTCACTGAAAGCTCTGGTTAGATTATTGAGGCAAAAAAATCAGCAAGGAGCTCCAAAACATAAACTTGACACTCGACCAAATGGACTTAATAGATACCTACAGACTATTGCACTCAACAACAACAGAATGCACATTCTACTCATCAGCACATGGAAAGTACTGAAAGATTGATAGTTTCTTGGCCATAAATCAAGCATAAACAAATTCCATAAGGTTGAAATGTTGCCATGCACCTTCTCAGACCATAGTAGAAAAGAATAAGTGTCAATGCCAAAAAAATTTTCCCAAAGCCCATAAAGACATGGGCACTAAACATCATTCTGCTGAACAGCTACTGGGTCCACACTGAAATCAAATCAGAATTTGAAAGACTCCTGGAAACAAGTGAAAATGAAGAAACATCTTAACAAAACCCCTGGAATGCCATGAAAGCAATTCAAAGAAGGGAATTTGTACCTCTGTGAGCACACATCAAAACAATGGAAAGATCACCAGTTAAGAGCCTAAAAAATCACTTAAAGGAGCTAGAAATAGAAAACCACCAAAACCCGACTTTTAGCAAAAAATTCAAATTCCAAAATAAGAGCTCAAATGCAGGACACAGAAGGCAAAAATGTCATAGAAAGCATTGCCAAAATAAAAGCTGATTCTTTGAAAGAATTAACTAGATTGATGGATCCCTAACCAGAATGACCAAGAAAAAGAGAGAGAACAGTCCAAATAAGCACAATCAGAAATGCAAAAGATCAAAGGAGAACTGACCTGAAGAAATACAAATGATCATCAGAGATCCCTATGTACCCCTATATGTAAAAACCTTGAGAATATAAATGTAACGGAGAACTTTCTGACATCACACAACCTCCTCAGGTTGAAACAAGAAGAAACTAAGACACTTAATAAACCAATACCAACCCAGGAAATTTGACACTATCCTATGAAATCTACCTTACAAAAAAATCTACCTTACAAAAAAAAGCCCTTGACAGGATTACTCCAGCCGAATTCTACAAAATGTACACGGAGGTGATGATGCTAATCCTATTAAAAGAATTCCAGGCAATTGAGAGGTCAAATTGTCCGCAAATCATTTTATGATGCTAAAATCACACTGATCCCCAAACCAGGTAAAGATCCAACAACAAAAATATGATAACTACAGGCCAATACACCTTGTGAACTTAGATGCAAAAATCCTCAACATGATTCTAGGAAATTGAACCCAAAAACACATCTCAAAACTCATCCATAGCCGGTCTCGGTGGCTCGGCCTGTAATTCCATGCCTTGGAAGGCTGAGGTGAGTGGATTGCCTGAGTCCGTGGGTGCGAGACCCGACTGGGCAACTTGGTGAGACCTCATCACTACAATAAATCAAAAAATTAGCCAGGTATGGTAGCGCGTGCCTGTAGTTCCAGCTATTTGGAGGGCTGAGGTGGAAGGATCACTGGAGCCCATCAGGTCGAGGCAGCTGTGGTCAGCAGCTGCCACTACACTCCAGTCTGAGCAACAGAGTGAGACTCCCACTCAAAAAGAAAAAAAAGTCATCCATAATGACCAAGTAGGCTTCATTCACAGGATGCAGAGCTCGTTCAACTTTCACAAAACCATAAATGCAAATAAATACATCAATAGATGCAAAAACATGAACCACAAGATTATATCATTAGATGCCAAAAATCTTTTGGATAAAATTCAGGATGAGAAAAACCCTCAAACACTTTGATATAGAAGGAAAATACTTCAAAAATAGTAAGTGCCATCCATGATAACCCCACCGCTAACATGTTGCTAAATATACACAAACAGGAAACATCTCCCCTGAAAACTGGAGCAAGACAAGACTGTCACTCTCATCTGTCATGTTGAACATTGTGTTGGAAGTCCTTGCTAGGGATGTTAGAAAAGAAAAAGAAATAAGGTGTGAGCAAATAGGAAAAGAAAAGGTCAAGTTATCCCTCTTTGCTGAGGATATGATGCTATACCTTGAAAATCCAAAAGAATCTGTCAAAAACCTGCTTGCCCTGATAAAGGACTTTGTCAAAGTCTCAGGGTAAAAAATTAATGTGCAAGAGACAACTGCATACTTAAACACCAAAAACAAGCAGGCAGAGAACTAAATAAAAAGCACAATCCCTTAACAATATCAACAACAACAACAATGAAATACCTCAGCATCTTCCTAATCAGAGAAATGAAAGACCTTTACAATGAGAACTTCAAAACCTTGTTCAAAGAAATCCAAGGAGGTACAAACAAGTGGGTAATATTTCATGTTTGGGGTTATGAAGAATCAACATTTTGTTTTTTGAGTTGGATTCTCACTCTGTCACCCAGACTGGAGTACAGTGGCCGCTCCTGGCCACTGCAACCTCGACCTGCTGAGCTCTGACGATCCTTCTGTCTCAGCCTTCCAAGTAGCTGGAATTACAGGCACGTGCTACAAGGCCCAGCTGATTTTTTGTTCATTATAGAGATAAGGCCTCGCCAAGTTACCCAGGCAGGTCTCGAACCCTCAGGCTCAGGCAATCTACTCACCTCGGCCTCCCAAAGAGCTCGAATTATAGACTGAGCCACTGAGCCCAGCCAAGAATCAATATTTTTAAGATGTCCATCTTACCAAAGGAAATCTACAGATTCAACACAATACTCATTAAACTACCAGCGGCTTTCTTCTCAGACCTGGAAATGACAACAGAGAAATTCATAGGGAAACATAAATGAATATGAAGAACCAAAACAATCTTTAGCAAATGAAAGAAAACAGGAGGCGTCGCACTTCCAGACTTCAACCCTTAATAGAAGGCTACTGTAATCAAAACAGCCTGGTACTGGTCCAAGAATAGGTATATAGAGCAAAGGAAAAGGATAGAGATTCTCAAAGTAAAGTCTTAATTTCTCAATCAATTTATCTTTGACAAAGTCTTCAACAGCAAAAATGAGGAGAGGAGAACCTATGCTGGGAAAACTGACTGATCTCTTGCAAAAGATTAAAACAGGACCACTACCTATCACCATACAAAAATAATTAACTCTAAATGGAGCAAACGCATAAATGTAAAACTTCAAACTATAAGAATTGTAAAAAAAAAAAAAAGCCGAAGACAACTTTATGAAAATTGAAACTGACATCCAATTTCTTATCAAAATCCGAAGTGCCCATACTTTAGGAAATAAGGTAGACAAGTGGAACCAAATCAAACTGACAAGTTTCTGAAAAGCAAAAGAAACCATCAGGAGAACAGGGAGACAGTCTATAGAATAGGAAAAAATGGTTTTCCAACTCTATATCTGACTTAGGATTAAAATCTTGATCTACAAGAAACTCAAATGTACCCAAAAGAAAAAAAATAAACAGTCCCATTAAAAAGTGGTAAGAGCCCCACAACCCTGAGATTAGAGCACGGGCTCAAAAGATTGTTCACGATATGCTCCTGAGAAGAGACTGTGCAGTCAAGTTGATTTTTATCACCTGGCACTTGTCACACACCATCACCGTTTGTTTGTTTGTTTGTTTGTTTTGGGGGGTTTTTTGTTTTCTTTTTTGAGTTGGAGTCTCACTCTGTCACCCAGACTGGAGTGCAGTGGTCACTTCCGGCCACTGCAGCCTCGACCTGCTGGGCTCTGGCGGTCCTTCTGCCTCAGGCTTCCTAGTAGCTGGAATTACAGGCATGCGCTACCACGCCTGGCTGATTTTTTTGATTTATGTAGAGATGAGCTCTCGCTGCCCAGGCGGGTCTGGAACCCACAGACTCAGGCAATCCACTCACCTTAGCCTCCCAAAGGTGCGGGATTACAGGCTGAGCCACCGAGTCCAGCTCATCCCTCTTCCTTTAAAAGCACTTCCCACATACAAATCCTCACTTGTGTACTACCCACAAGGAACTGCTACATATTTACTTAAACTAAGGGTTCTGCTCACACTGGGAAATACTTTCTGATAGTCATGGGCCACATCCACAAGAACATGACAGTCTTTGATTCTTACACTTTCTGTTGGCTGCTTCCAGACTTGAGAGTCTAAGGTATTCACACATGAGGGCTTGGGATGTTGCATCTGAGCACAAGGCTCGCTGAGGTTCTGTCTGTCCACAGGTGTGGTATCCCAGGTGCAGCTGCTGGAGCCAGGACCTGGAGTGGTGAAACCTTTGGAGAACTTCTCACTCTTGTGAGCTGTCTCTGGTTGCAATATTACCAGTGGTCACTGGTGGAATTGGATCCACTAACTCCAAGGGAAATGACTAGAGTGGATTGGGTCAATCCATCATAGTGAGAGCACCAACTACAATACATCCCTAAACAGTCAAATCACCATGCTGTTAGACATACCCAAAAACATGTTATCCCTGTAGATGAGTTCATTGAACACGGGAGACACAGACACTAATTGCTGTACAAGAAACACAGTTTGGTGACCTTAGTGCAAACCCATACACAAAGCTCCCTGCAGAGAAGAAAGAAGGAATTGGACTAGGTGTTACCATTTACCTCCAGGGCGCGATCAGGGCACAGAGCAGGTGCAGGTAAGGAACAGGCAGGGCCTTGCTTCTCTACTCAATGGTTTTCTTACCTCAGCAACATCTTTTCTGCCTGTAGACCATCTTGTTTTCTTTCTTTTTTTCATAATTCGTGTCTTTCTTTTTCTTTCTTTCTTTCTTCCTTTCTTTCTTTCTTTCTTTCTTTCTTTCTTTCTTTCTTTTCTTCTGTCTCTCTCTCTCTCTCTCTCTCTCCACTTTTTCTTTCCTTCTTCCTTTCAGGATTGTTTTCTCACATCATTGTGCAATCAAGAAAAAAGAAAGGAAATCCATCTAATTATGGTTGACATGTTCTCTGTCACTAGGATTCTCCCTTAAGTTGACTCAAAATGACCATTTTATCTTCATGACAAACAAACAAACAAAAAAATCTGAGGTTTCTAGCAGAACTTGAGTTTATGTATTCAGCTGAATCATGGTTCACAAGCAAACCTCATATGCCGAGGTCCTAAATCTGATATCTTTTTATTTGGGACAGCCTATGTGGTGTTTTTTCTATGGCTCATGCATATAAAAATATGAGTTGAACTTCTGCAAGAATAAGGATATTATCTCATGGAAATTAAAGTGAAGAAAACCCCTGTTGTGAGCTTTATATTAGGTGAAGGAAAGATGAGGAGTTTTGTCAACATCTTCAGTGTTCTCAGCTGAGTCACACAAATACACAACAAGAAGACTGGGACATAGGGTTTGAGATCGGAAAAAACACATGAGAAAGAAAAAATAACCTAGATAAAACTGTCATATAACAGTCATCAGAGTGGAGCTAATTCAGCTCTTATGGGTACCTGTTTGAGACCTTTTGGCATTTTTTGTATGAAATGTCTCATTTTTTGTATGAAATGTATCAGTTCCAGTGGAGATAAGGAAGCCTGGGGCCTCAGCAAATGTTTTAGGGAAGAATTCTGGATACAGCTTCACCAAATACTTTATGTATTGAAGGTCAGACCCTTTGATAAGACCTTGAGTTGTTGGGAAGAATCTACCCAAACAGAGGCAGTACAAACTATGCACAGAAGATCCAGTGAAGAATCACCATAACCAGGTCCATGAAAACAGCCTACATGGAGCTGAGCAGTCTGACCTGAGGAAATGGATATTTATTAGAGATACAGTGTGAAGACAAACATCTGGAAAGTGTAAGAAACCCTGAGGGAGAAGACATTCATGCTGGACTGAGGGCCTGAAAGAAGATATGAGTTAACAGGTTGTGTAGGAAATGGTGTTTCATAACTGTGAAGAAAGAACAATGGAAACATATAGATTCAAATTATTTTAGAAACATTCCATTCAACAGTTGACTTATAAGCAAATCCGCTGACTGTGGAAAAGCAAAAACAACTATACAAACATTCCTATAATCACATGATAAAGAAAACTAAAAAGAAAACAAAACATCTCAAAAATTAACCAAGGATACTGCCTCGGTGGCTCTAGTGCTGGGCCCTGCTCAGTGAGCTCGGGCACTCATGGACAAAGAAAATTAAAATTCTGGAGTTCCAGTAAGATGGTGATGGCACAGGGGGGGCTGTGAGATTCTCCATAAGTGATTTCCCATAAAGATTCTTGCTTCCCTCTCCCCACTCCCGCCCACCTCCAGCCGCACCGGTCCTAGGCCTGGAGACCTTCAGTCCCACGAACCGCATGACTTCTGCAGTCCCACCATCGCCGCTGCTTCACCCCAGGCTGCCCCAAGCCCCTGGCTGTGTAGAGCTCACTCCCCGACTACACGGTCTCACTCTGCCTCAAGCCACAGCTGCCTGTGGAGGACCTCAGATACCATCTTGTAGAGATCTGCATTCACTTGCTGACAACACTGCTCTGCCCAGCACCAGCCACTGCTAGTTACCTCCCTGGCTGGGGCACCCAGTCCTGTCTCAGGCTGCTACATCCCATGGAGGTTCTCCATGTGCACCGCTCACAACTGATGGCTCCATCACTGGCTGAAGCCCTCCACACAGGGCCCAACATTGCCACCAGGGCTCGCCCCTCAGAGCTCCAGGTCCCAGATCTGAGTGAAAGGCACAGCCTGATCTCATGGTGCCATCACCCAGGGAGGGACTGGGCTCCCATCCCTTGTACATACCAGCTCCAACCCTGACTGAAGCACCCCGTGTGTGGCCCAAAGCCACTGCCAGAGCCTGCCCCTCAGAGCTCTGGGTGCTGGCCCCTCAGAGCTCTGGGTCCCCACCCTGGCTGAAGTGACGAGTTCAATTTCAAGTCGCCATCACCCAGGAAGGCCCTAGGTGCCTGCCCCTCGGTGCTCAGGATCCCCGCCCTGGCTGAGGCACCCAACCTCATCTCAGGCCACCATAGAGACACCCAATTCCTGTGCCTCGGAGCTCCGGTCCCCCTCTTGGGCTGAAGCATACAGTCCCACCTCAAGGCACCACCCTTGCAGAGGACCCTGGCACTCACACATGCCTGAATGCCTCAGAGTTCCAGAAATCACTCTGGTCGAAGCATTCAACCCAGTCTCAAGCCACAGCTCTCCACAGAGTCCCTATGCACCTTCCCCTCAGAACTACAGATTCCCCTCCTGACTGAAGTGCCCCACCAGGCCCCAAGCCACCAGAGCCCAGGGAGCCCCAAGGCTCTATCCCCATGGAGCTCCAGGCTCCCTTGTTGGCTACACCACCTCACCCTCAGCCACTCTGACCACTACGCTGACCAGTATTTCCCAGCAGTCTCACACTCCACCTCCTCTGAATCTCCCCTGACCACAACGGGAGCAGAGAATAGCTGGAGCTAGAGACCAGGCAGAGAACTGTATTGCCCCATGAGCTCCATCCAGCTCTGTGCACCCATCAACCTAGGACCAAAGAAAAAAGAAGGAAAAAGCAGCCCAAGAAGCATATGACACACCAACTTAAAGACCTGGCTGGCTCCAACTCCCAGCTGGATCCAGAGGGAGTAGAACATGGGATCATCTGGAGCACTGTGAACAGGCAGAGACCTGCAGTGGCTCACTCAACCCCACTCTGCCTAACCTCCAACTTGGTAGCTAGTTCCTCATGGTTGTGTAAGGGAACAGTACATCTTAAGGAGGTTGTTCAGCTTGTGTGTCTGTATGATTATATGTCTTAGATTGTTTGTTGCTGTCGCTGTTTTTTGTTTGTTTGATTGTTTTCATTTTTGTTTTCTCTTACTCTCATATGTCTTCAGGTCTATTTTCACTTATTATTAGGTATCTCTGTCTGTTCTCCTTTTACTCTCCTGTCTCTACCTTCTGCTTCCTCCCTCCCTGTTCCATTTCTTTCACTTTTCTTACATCATTTTACTTCCAGGGAGCAAACCAATATCCCCACTTCATGAACAGATTACAAGACAGTGGAAAGCAGGATCCAGCATATCCCTACACCTATCAGTGAATACAGAGAACTGCAGATGAATTTTGAATCATAATGATCAGCCTGAACAAAGTATAAAAGAAAAACTCCTAAAAGCAGCAGGAGAAAAAGGTCAGACTACCTACCAGGAAAGACCAATCAGAAGGTCAGGAGATTTATCTACAGAAACCCTTCAGGCTAGGACAGCTTGGAGTCCAATATTCAAAGTTCTCAAAGATAAGCAATTTCACCCAAGAGTAACCTATCCACCCAAACTAAGCTTCATCAGTGAGGGAGAATTAAAATCTTTCCCAGACATCCAATCCCTAATTCTCTCTCCAGACCAACCCTACAAGAAACTATTAAGAATGTATTAAGCACGGGAGAAAAGGGGAAAAGAACAACAATGTTCTTCACAAGAGTGCAGGAAAAAGATTGAAAACCCACATCAACCAACCACCCCCCAAAAAATGAAAACAACAAAAAGTAAAACAACTCTATAAGAATATCATGACAAAAATAAACCCTCACATTTCAATAAATATCCTGAATGTGAATGGAGTAAATGTACCACTGAAAAGACACAGAACAGCAAAATGGAGAAAGTATCATGAGGCAACACATATTATCTCCAATAGACTCATCTCACCAGAAAGGACTCACAGGTTCAAAGTAAGAGGATGAGAAAAAAATTTGCAGGCAAACGAAACACAAAAGAAAGCTGTAGTTGCAATCTTAATCGCAGAAAAAAATACCCTTTAAGCTATCACAAATCATAAAAGATGAAGGTCACTATATAATGATAAAAGGCTCAATCCCTCAACAAGAAATATCCATCGTAAACATATATGACATACTATAGGAGCACCAATGTTCCTACAGCAGCTTCTAGGCAAACTTAAAAAAGAGATTGAGTCTAACTCTTTCATGGGGGGGACTTTAATACCACACTCACAACCCTAGACAGATCATCAAGACAAAAAATCAGCAAGAACACTCAGAACCTCAAACAGACTCTTGAACAAATGGACTTAAATGATACTTACAGAACACTCTATCTAACACCACAGAATATACATTCTACTCACCACCACATGGAATGTACTCCATGATTGACCACATCATTGGTCATAACACAAACATAAACACATTTCAAAGGATTTAAATCTTGCCATTCACCTTTTCAGACCACAGTGGAATAAAAATAAATATCAACACCAAAAACATTTCCCCAAAGCCCACGAAGACATGGCCACTAAACAGCATGATGCTGAACAACACGTGGTCAACACTGAAATTAAAGAAATTGAAAGACTACTGGAATCAAAGGAAAATGAGGAAACATCTCACCAAAACCTCTGGGATACCATGAAATTAGTTTTTAGAGGAAAATTTATATCTCTACAAGCACACATCAAGAAAATGGGAACATCACAAGTAGAGAGCCTAACAAACAACCCAAGGGAGCTGAAAAGAGAAGACCACCAAAACCCCAACTTTAGCAGAAGAACCCAAGTCACAAAAATAAGAGCCCAAATATGGGAAAAAGAAGAAAAAAGTCATAGAAATCATCAACAAAACAAAAAACTGGTTCTTTGAAAAAATTAATAACATTGATGGGCCCATAGCCAGAATGACCAAGAAAAAGAGAGAAAAAGTTCAAGTAAACACAATCAGAAATACAAAAGATCAAATCTCAAAATAATAAAAGGCATAGATGACAAATTCACACCCAGCATCACATTGAACTAGAAATATATGCAAACATTCCCCTAAGAACTAGAGCAAGGAAAGGATTCCCCCTTTCACCACTACTTTTCAACATGTCACTGGAATTCCTTGAAGAGAAATAGGACAAGGGAAAAAATAACAGGCAAGCACAGAATTGGTATGATTTCTATATATCAATAATGATCAAGAGGGTAACAAATCAATAACTCAATCACATTAAAAATACTCACACAGTCGGGCTCGGTGACTCAGCCTGAAATCCCGTGTCTTTGGGAGGCTGAGTTGAGTGGATGAAATGAGTCCATGGATTTGAGACCCACCTGGGCAACTCGGTGAGACCTCATCT
>NW_007224387.1:14583-18769 GCF_000164805.1 Carlito syrichta | reverse complement strand
AAAAACAACTCACAGGTCCTAAATCAGCATGGAACTGTACATGTAGAACATCTAAAAAACCTAACAACTACAGCCACGAAGGATCCCGGCCCTCATGAGCTGGGAGAATTCATACAAGACTGGCCATGACTGCCATTAACTGAGAAAGTGATAACTTATTGTCTCTTCCATGGAGCAAGCAGTTAGATCCTGAAACTGAATGTGGGAGCCATTCATACTCAAGTTAGGGGAAAAAAGCAGAAGAAAACCCCCTCCTCCAGACAGCAAACAGAACAGGTAGGCAGAGCTGGTGGTCAGCTGTCACTGCATTAAAGTGTTGCCAAAAAAATGGAATCTGAATATTCAGAAGCAGCAATAAGAGACAGTATAAGGCTCACAATTTTTATTTTTTCAATTTATTGTATTTACTTATTTCTTTTTAATTATTTATTTAGTCTTCTGTTCTTGTTTTATTTTTTCTCTTGTTTTTCTCTTTCTGATTTTGGGTATGGGTGACAGTCTGAGTTCACTTTTCATGCATTTTTATTTATATTTCTCTCTTTCTCCTTTTTTTCACTTGTACCTTTCCATTTTCTTCTCTTTCTCTTCTTGTATAAAATGCCTTTCATTTTCTCTGATCTTTTTCTTACTAATATTTTATTTTTGGACTCAGTATGTACTCGTATGTCTTCATTGCATGCACATATTTTGAGATGGGGGAAAATAGGTCTGAAGGTGCCCAATACTAAGCACTGAACCCTGTAGTCTGCAAGAAGCTTCTGAATCTTAGCTCCTCAAGTACATGTTATTCAACCCTTAAACCTGAAAAAGGGACAGCACCATTCCTCACTCCCAGCACTATTTTAGAATACAATATTTGGAGGTTCTGGTCAGGAAGGATAGTAGACTGAGCAAATAACAGAAGTTAGAACTACTTCCTCATTTACTGAATGACAGAATTAAAGAAAAAGAAAAGTGATCTGTCAAAAATGAAAAAAAAATAGTGGAAAAATAGAGATAAACCACACAGTCCCAAAGTGAAAATGTCTATAAGATGGATCTCAGGGCCCAAACAATGGAAATTATTCAAAATTTCCAGAACACATCAGAGATTATAAAGTGAATGGAAGGCCTTAACAAGGTACAAGTAATATAAGAAGCAACACTGAAAGAAATTATGAGGTTTTGGGTTTTTTTTTTTGCTACAATCTCCATTGAATAAATTAATAGCAAGTTGAAAATCACAGAAAGAAGAATTAAGCAAGCAGGGAAAGAAATGTCAGAGCCTGAAGACCAAAGTATGATATTAAGTCAATTGTTAAAGATATACATATAAAACTCAAAGTGAAAAAAAAAACAACATAGCCTTCAAGAGATGTGCAAATACATCAAGAGACCAAATGTACACTAATTTGTATATCTGAAACTGAAAGGGAAACAGAGAATACAATGGAACAATTATTCCATGAGTTTTTTTGTGAAAACACTCCTCATCTCACAAGAGACATGATCAACTAAACAAAAGGGATTCAGAGAAACCCTGCAAGGCATCAAATGAGAATATCAAACCCTAGGCACATCATAACTCCCTTACACAAAGTAAGTATAAAAGAAAAAATCTTAAAGGTAGCAAGAGAGTAAGGTACCCTATCCTCTACCAGGGAAGATTAGTTACAATAACACTAGTCTTAGCTGCTGAAACACTACAAGCTAGAAGTGACTGGAGCCCAAATTTCAAAATTCTCGAAAACAAACAAACAAAAAATTCCAATCATGAATTTCCTACCCAGCTAAGTTAAACTTCATCAGCAATGAAGAATTAATATCTTTCCCAAATATCCAATCCCTGGGAGTATGCTGCCTCCAAATCAGCTCTACAGAAGACTTTCAAAAAGTTACAAAGCACAGAAGGTAAAAACAAGACAAAGCAAAACATGACCATGCACTTCATAAGAGTACATGCAAACATGGAGCCAGCAGAACACAAGATACACCTGCACAACTGAAAAACACATACACATACATAATATAAAGTTAAAGTTAATAAAGCAAGAACCTTATGACAGGGATAAGGCTCCCATTTCAATAATCAACCTGAACATGAATGAACTACATGCACCATTAAAAAACTTAGAAAGGAAAATAGGATAAAAGAGCATGACCCTAAGCATGCTGCCTTTTTGGAAACATATCTCACTACAACAGACACCCAGAGTTTTTGGAAACATATCTCACTACAACAGACACCCAGACTCAAAGTTGCAGGATTGAAGATGAACTTTCAGCTAAATGCTAAACAAAAAAAGGCAGGAGTTGTGATTCTAATATCTGACAAAACTACCCTCAGACTATCAAAAATTTAAAAACTTACAGAAGGATACTACATAATGACAAAAGGTACAATTCATCAGCAAGATATATCCATCCTAAACATTTTTGCAACCAACATAGGGGCAACAGAAATTATAAAGCAATTACTAAAAAATGAAACATACAGTCATACTTGGAAATTAAAAACTCCACTAGCAACCTAGATAGATAATCACACAAAAAATAGCAAGAACATATGAAACGTGAACTTGATGCTTTACAAAATACATCTAACAGATATCTACAGAATGCTTCATCCTACAGGCACAGAATATCCATTCCACTTGTTAACACATGGAACTTAATCCAAGATTGACCACATTCTAGCCACAAAATCAAATGTATACAAATTCCATAAGAAAAAAACAATACTATGTCTCTTCTCAAACCATAATGGAATAAAAATAAATATTCTCATTTAAAAAGATCATCCCAAAACACACAAAGAAGACGGACACAAAACAACATACTGCTGAATAACCAATGGGTCAACAGGAAAATCAACACAGAAATTAAAAGATTCCAGGAAAAAAATGAAAACAAAGACATATCTTACCAGAATATTTGGAATGCAGTATTAAGGGGGACATTTGTAACTCTACAAACGCACGTTAAGAAAACAGAAAGATAAGTAAACAGCCTAACATCATAGAAAAGGAAGCTGGTAAGCAAGACTACTAAAACCTTAGCAGTAGCAGAAGAATCGAGGTCACCAAAATGCAGGTCTAACCACAGAATATCAAAAACAAATATATCATAGGAAAAAGTAACAAAACAGAAAGGCAGTTCATTGAAAGAATAAATTAGATTTATTTTTGCCAAGACAGGCTGACCAAGAAAAAGAGAGAAAAAGCCCAAATAACACAATAAAAAATACAAAAGCTGAAGTCATAACTGACCCCAAAGCAATTCAAAATAATATCAGAGTTTACTGTGCACACTTCCTCTTAATTTTTTATATTTTAAAATTGTGTGGTACAATTCAGGGTAAGGTATACAAACATTCATTGTTCAGGGACTCTTGCTGACAATGTGTGGTCCCCATTTTCCAGGCAGATTCCCACTATTGCAATCCCACCTCCCCATCCCCCAACCCACCTGCAGCTTCCACTGCTGTGAAACCTTCTTTAATAGTATTATAATAATTACTGAAGGTCCACTTATAAGTGATAACATGTGATACTCAGTTCTTTGTTTTTGTGAAAGATCACTCGGTATTATAGATCCTAAGTTCATCCAGGTTGTTAGGAAGTTTCTGATTATGTTCTTCTTTATGGCTTGTAATACTCCATTGTGTATATGTACCATGTTTTCAAATCCAGTCCTTTATTTTCATGGGCAGCACGGTTGGTTGATGTTCTTGCTATTGTGGAGAACACTGGAAAAAATATACGTGTGCAGGTATCTTTTTTACAGAGTGATTTTAGTTGTTCCAGGTATATTCCCAGTAGAGGGATTGCAGGGTCATATGGAAGGTCGATATGTAGAAGTCTTAGGAATTGCCACACTGTTTTCCACAGATGCTATACTAGTTTACATTCTCAGCAACATTATAGAAGTGATCCTTTTTCGACTCATCCTCTCCAACATCTGTTATTTTTAAAATTATTGATTAATGGCCATTCTGACTGGAGTTAGGTGGTATCTCACTGTAGTTTTAATTTGCATCTGCTTGATAACTAGTGAGGCTGAAATTTTTTAATGTATCGGTTGGTTACTCATATGTCTTCTTTTAAGAAGTGTTTGTTTTAGCCAGGCTCGGTGGCTCAGCCTGTAATCCCATGCCTTTGGGAGGCTGAGGTGAGTGGATTGCCTGAGCCCGCGGGTTCGAGACCCG
>NW_007224387.1:0-14443 GCF_000164805.1 Carlito syrichta | reverse complement strand
TCGAGGCTGTGGTGGCCGGGAGTGGCTGCTGCACTCCAGTCTGGGCGACAGAGTGAGACTCCAACTCAAAAAAAAAAAAAAGTGTTTGTTTTTATCTTTTCCCCACTTTGTAATGGGGCTGTATTTTTTCTTTTCAGCACGTTTGAGTTCCTTGTGGATGCTAAATGGTCTACCTTTGTTAGACATAGAGTAGGCATATATTTTTTTCCTTGTCTATGAGTTGTCTGTCTGTTCTCTTGATGGTTTCTTTGGCTAGCAGAAGTTTGTCAGTTTGATGAGGTCCCACTTGTATATCTTATCTCTTATGGCATGGGGACTTGGGGTTTTGATGAGGAATTGGTTGCCAGATACAATTTCCAAAAGAATGTCTCCTGCATTTTTTATCATTCTTATGAAATCCAAATAAAAAGCAGAATTTCATTCACAGTAGCCATAATAAAATGAATTTCCTTGGCATCTTCCTAACCACAGATGTGAGAGAAAAAAAAAACCTTTACATGAAAACTATAATACAATGTTCAAAGTAATGACAAATTACACAAACATTGGAAAAAATATTCCATGCCCATGCAATGGAAGAATCAACAATGTTAAGATGTCCATTTTGCCTAATTCAATCTACAGATTTAATGCAATACTTATCATATTACCAGCAGCATTCTTCTCAAACCTAGAAACAACAATGCAGGAATTTATATGGAAACATAAAAAACCATGAATCCTCAGCAAAACACAAAACAGGAGGCATCACGCTCCCAGACTTTAAACTTCATTATAAAGCAACAATAATTAAAAGAGTCTGGTATTGATACAAGCACAGTCATATAGAACAATGGAATAGAATTGAGATTTCAGAATCAAAACCTCAATTTCTCATCAAACTCATCTTTGAAAAAGCCTCCACCACCAACCACTGGGGAGAGGAGAATATACTCAGTAAATGGTGCAGGGAAAATTGGCTAAGCACATACAGAAGATTAAAACAGGACTCCAACCTATCCCCATGCACAAAAATCAACATTAAATGGATCAGAGAACTATTATGCACTCTTCTATGGAAACAAAATATTAAGCCAAAATGAAGTGGAAAACTTTCTGAAATTGCACAACTTTCCAAGTCAGAAATAAGAAGAAATTGAAACCCTCAATAGACCAATATCAACAAAGAAAATTGGCTTTGTCATTAGAAAGCTATCCTCAAAAAAAAAAGAAAAAAGAAAAAAAACATTGGCCAGTATCCCAAATGAATTCTGCAATCTTCAACTCATTCAAAGAGGAGTTGACATCAATTTTATCAAAAGCTTTCAAGCCAGAAAGAAAGGTGAAATAATTTTATGCTTATTATCACTAATACCCAAAACTGACCAGAACCAACGAGGAAATTGAACAACAGGTCAATCTCCTTGAGGAACATAGATGCAAAAATTCTCAGCAAGACTAAATCAATACAGATCCAAAAATACATCACAAAAATCATTCTCCATGACCACATAGACTTCATTCCAAGGATGAAGGGCTGTTTCAATATCCACAAGAACATAAATGTAATTTGACACATCAACAGATGTAGAAATAAGAACCACAAGATTTTATAATTACATACAGAAAAAGCTTTCAACCATTTCTAGCATTCTTTCTTAATAAAAGCACATTAGCACCTAGGCAAAGAAAGAAAACTCCTCGAAAGTTTATGAGTCATATGTGATAAACCCATAGTCAACATATTGCTCAATGGGCAGAAGTTGCAAGTATTTCCCCCTGAATATGGGAATAAGACAAGGGTCCCCACTCTCTCCTATCTGTTCAACAAAGTACGATCAGTCCTACCTAGAGCAATTAGGCAAGAGAAAAAGTCAGGCATATCCCAAGAGGAAAAGAGAAAGTGAAGGTATGCATCTTTGCAGACAATAGGTCTATAGCTTGAAAACTCAAGGGAATAGGTCCAAAACCTCCTTGAACTGATAAACTATGTTGGAAAGGTCTCAGGGCTCAAATTAAATGTGCAAAACGTAGTCACATTTCTGAACACCAACAATAATCAGGCAGAGAATCAAATAAATAGCACAATCCTATTCATAACAGCCACAAAAAAGAAAAGACACATCCTGTCATCTTCCTAAGCCCAGATGTGAAAGATCTTTACAATGAAAACTATAAAACACTGCTCATTGAAATCAAAGGAGACACAAACAAATGGAAAAACTTTCCATGTTTATTGATTGGAAGAATCATTATTGTTAATTTGTCCATTCTACTCAAGGAAATCTACAGAGTCAACAAAACATCCATCAAATAGCCAACATCATTTTTCTCAGAACGGGAAGCAGCAGTACAGAAATTCCCAAGGACACATAAAACAATACCAGTAGCCAAAATATCTTCAGAAAAAAGAAGCAAAGCAGGAAGTATCAGAATTTCAGACATTGAAATATACTATAAGACTACAATAATCAAAACGTCCTGGCACTGGTGCACATATAGGCATTTAGACCAATGGAGCGGGATAGTGATCCCAGAAGCAAAATCTTCAACCATCACCAAACTCACCTTTGACAAAGGCATCAATGACAACCCCTGGGGAGAAGATAATTTATTTAGGAAATTCTTCTGGGAAAGCAGGCTTAATGTATGCAGGAGAATGAAACAGGACACCAACCTATCACGATTCACAAAAATAAACTCCAAATTGATCAAAGACTTAAACATAAAACAAAAAAATAGGAATTTTAGGAAAAATAGGAGACATACTTCTACATATTGGAACATACAACCAATTCCAGTTCATAACCAAAAAAGCATATGACATAATGTGGAAGACAGACAAATGGTACCTCATCATACTGAAAAATTTCTGCACTGCCAGAGAAACCATGAAGTGAACAACAAGACAGTAAGGGTAAAAATTGTTAACTGTGTACCTGACAAAGGCTAAAATCTAGGATCTACAAGAAACTCAAATGTGGCTAAAGGACAAAAATAAAAAAAGACGCAAATTTAAAAGTGGACATGAATAGACAGATAGACACTTCTCAAAAGAAGACACATAGCCAACAGACATGAAAAAACACGCAGCCTCAATAATCACCAGATAAATGAAAATCAAAAACTACATTGAGCTATGATCTAACTCCAATAAGGATGGTCATCACTAATAAAATAAAACAAAGGAGATGCTGGCTAGAGTGTATAGAAAATGGAATTAGTCTACACTTTTAGTGGGATTGCAAAGTAGTTCAATCTCGATGGAAAATATGTGGTTATTTTTAAAGAATTAGAAATTAGCCTTTCATACAAGACAGCAATGCGCTTTCTGGAAATATACCTGGAGTCACGCAAATCACTCTAAATAAAAAAGATACTTGCACATGCATGTTTATTGCAGCTTTATTTACAATAACAAAAACATATAACCAGCCCTGCTGCTCATCCTAAGTGAACTGGATAACAAAAATGTGGTACATAACCACAATGGGTACTACACAGCCATAAAGAAAGACACTATTATGGACTTTGAAGTAACTTAAATGGATGTAAGGTCTGTTATACTCAGTGATCTATCACTGAAACAAAGAACTGAATACTACATGTTCTTACTTATATGTGGGTTCAGAACATTTATCACAATTCTATATGGTTGGAAGTAGTGAGGCACTGGCAGGGAAAGGAGGGGTGGGTGGTATGTAACATCAGTAAGGGTACCTGACCCTAACCAGGGGAAGTGAGGATCAGCTGTGGTCCCAAACTTCACCTACACATGAACTACTCATGTGTCTATTCCTGACGTGTGCTCCACACCTTTACATAAAAAGACAACATCAACACTTATAAAATGCAGAGTAATAAATTTGACCAAGGAGTTAAAAGGTCTCTACCAAGGAAACTACAAACCACTACTACAATAAACTATAGGAAACATAAAATAGAAAAAATATCCTCTGCTCATGGATTGGAATAAGCAATATTGTTAAAATGACCATATTTACCCAAAGAAGATTGTATATTTATATAAATATTAGCATTTTTATATGCAAATATTATGTTGTGTGTGTGTGTGTGTGTGTGTGTGTGTGTGTGTGTGTGTACGAAATATATGTATATATTCCTATTTCAAGACATGGTCTCACAACCATATGGTGTCATCCAAGAAGGAGAATTTTGAATTAGGACACAGTTTTTTATGGTGAGCTGAAGATGCAGAGAGAAAGATGTTCTGTGAGCTCAGATGAGAACCTCCCTGCAGGGCAAAGACTGGGCAGCAGGGGGAGCAAAGAAGATGCTAGAAAGTCTACAGCCCCAGCTGGCGTATAGGAGGCTGGGAAGAGGTTTCTTCTCTGGGTCTGGGTTTTTCTTATTTCAAAACAAAATCCTATAAAAAGTTAAAATAATAATTTGGCAAGGAATACACATTTGTATTTCAGATCCCACTGTACTTATCATTTGCCTAACCCAGTCAATCAACAAGAATAACATATAAAACAAAGGACTTCTTGTGCTATCTGAAGCATGAAAAGGATATGAGAACAGGAATAGTTTTATTTGTTCAGGATTTGCAAAGAGTGAGAAACACACATATCCCAGATAATAGACTTGCAGAAGACCACGTCAAGAAGAGCTTAAAACAGTCAATGTGCAATTTAAACATGGGTTCATCTTGAGGAATATGTTATGTGAGAGTATTTCTAATAATTAATAAGTTTCTTCTTCAAGAAACTCTGGGCAAAAAAGGAGAAACAGATCTTTGACAATAAAATATCCTGCCTCATAGATATACAAGTGACCTGAGGGCTACTGAGTTAAATTCAGAAATGTCTGTGTTCCGAGAGCATAAGTCAACAACCACATCCCTCCTCTAGGGAGTGTCCAGAGAGCACAGCTCCTCAACATGAACTGGAGCTTGAGTATTCTTTTTGCTGGTAGCTGCAACAGGTAAGACCCAGGACAGAGGAGCCCCAGGTACAGGACAGAGGAGGAGACTGGGGTCAAACAAGATAAATTTTATTCACTCCAGCTTCTTCTCCACAGATGCTCACTCTCAGGTCCAGTGGGTGTATTCTGGGGCTGAAGTGAGGAAACCTGGGGCCTAAGTGAAGCACTCCTGCAAGGCTTCAGGATGCATTATCACCGGCTACAATATATGGGTACAACAGAGGCCCCAACAAAGCCTGAGGGGATGGGATGGGTCAACACTGGTACTGGTAGAACAGATTATGCACAGATGTTCCAAGTCAGAGTCACCATGGCAAGGGACATATCCACAAAGTCTACATGGAGCTGATGAGACTGAGCGCTCAGGACACAGCTGTATATTTCTGTGTGAGACAAACAGAGTGAATATATACATTCTTAGAGATTCAGAAACGATGACGGAAAAAACAACTCTACCGGGCTGAGGGGATGTCAGGATAAAATTATTTTTTAAATGGGGCCATATAATCTTGGGAAAAGAACAATATAAATACATACAGACTTTAATTATACAAGAAACATCCAATCAGCAATCACCCTATAAGCAAAATTCACAGACTGGGAGAAGGTAACCACATCTGACACTGATACAAACTTTTCCACTAAGGTATTGGGGAAACATGTGTCTTGAAAATTGATGGATGAATACATTGGAACAAGATTCCTTGATCACATGGTGAAGCTTAGAATAATACCTAAGAAAATGTCTTCCTAAATATTTCTGCCTCTTATTACATGAAATGTTAAAGCACTTTGGAAATCATAGAAAATTTGAGTAGGATTTACAGATGGTCTCCAAAACTCCTTTATTTTACTTACAATTTATATTCTGAATCACAGTTTTACTCACAATTTATATTCTGAATCAAAGTCACAAATATGTTTTATTGGTCAAAACTATTGACATATTGGTTATTTTCTTTACCGTGTTCCCGTGACAGAACAAGTCTAAATTAACTGGGACACCACAGTTAATTCAAGTGTGTTGTAGGGAACGATGCCAGTTAGAGAGAAAGATAGTAAGGCTATTTTTATTTACACAGTTTTTTACAGGTTCAATGAAATATATTTTTATTTAGAGTTCATCTGAATCTCAGTTTTCTATGACCCTTCTCAGAGGGAAAAGTTTCCACCTGTTGAGGAAGGCCAATTACTCTAAAACATCAGCAGCTTCTGGTGAATCCCCTGATTAATCTCCTTTAGAGAAGTGGAAATCTTGACCATGAACAAGGTCATGTATGATACCCTGCAGTCAGATCAGATACACTGCAAGCTCTTGAGTGGTTGGTCTAGATGAGGCTCCTTGTACAGAAAAGACAAGCACATTCATGAGTCTGGTAAGAAGCAATAACTTTCCCTAAAAAAGTAAGGTGGCACCTTGAGGGCATATTCTCAAGGGTCCAATATTGTCTCACTTCCTTGCTGCTCATCAGGCAGAGGCAAGAGACAATGAGTGGTTTTGGAGAAGGAGACCCTCACTGGGGTCACCGGTTTGGGGGTACCTGTCATGCAACATCTGAGTAATTCCATCTGTTTGATTGTTGGTGTCAGTTCCTTGGTGGGTGCACTCTGGAAGATGACAAGGTAAATGCATACCTCCTCCCAGTTACTACCCACTATTACCTGCATAAATAATCTGTGCTCCAGAATGAAGCGGATACTTGCAGGGATAAAAATATAACTTACAGATATTATCATCTTTTGTAGGACCTGCAAAATGCCATGCATTACAGTAATAATATAAAATTAAAAATAATTAACAGGTAACTGAAGACTGAGTGTGGGCAAAACAAAGGGTCATCCCCAAGGGACTGCATACCTGGAGAGCTCACTTCCTCTTGCCAAATGTTTTTTTCAGAAACTGTGCCAAAAACTCACAGAAGACTGCAGTTTATCCTGAGTATGCCCCCTTATAGATAGCTGAAGGAAATTTCATTATATTACAAAAAGCAATAAGTAAAATTATAAAAACTCATTACATTATGGAGTTATGTATGATGCATTGATGAATATTCTGTAACGTACAAATCAACATTAAAAAACTTATTCAGCTCCCAGCCACTGAGTAATGGAGTTCCTCTTTCACCAGATATATCTATAGGTGATTGGACAAGAGATTGATCTCAGCAACTAATTTGTGATAATGACAAACCAAACCAACCTTGCCCTGTAGAGGCTGGGAACTGAGAACTTTTCTGTCCCTGTCTCATCTTGTGTCCACAGGGCCAAAATTGTAATGCATATTACTGTTGTGTTCAGCCAAAGTAAGCATGTGATGCATATAGCATGCAAGTTTGCTTATCAAACATGCAAAAAAATGCCTTTCATGAATACTGATATCTCCTGCTAATCCATTATGAGTATGGCTAATTGGCCAAATATTCATTCATAATGCCTTTCTCATCTTTTCCTTCTTTGAAGCACCTGTTAAATCCTCTGTGGGAAGGTATGCACAAACCACCCCTGCAGACTGTTTGGATACGTCTTGCATTTACAACCCTTTAAAAAAAGGAAGTCCCTTTCTAATATTATACATTGTGTGTTGATACAATTGACAGCACACGAAGGTGGAATAGCATACATGGTAATTGTTGTTGGAGTGCAGTGTGATGCTCCATGGGCTATTTGACCCACCCCAGAAAATCAATTCAGAGCATATTCAGCACAGTTTTAAGATCTAGTTTTTTTAAAAAAGAAAGTGAGAGGCACACACACAGAGAGATACAGAGATACAGGCATATCCATCTTAAGAAAAAGATGACTACTTTGCTTTTAACAAGAAGCTTGATATACCTGTGCAATGATTATTAGGCTAAACAGGACCTAAAGGGTGGGTTGCAGGTATCTGATTTGAGTATGGTTTACGAAGTTTCCAAGTCTCCAGCTTTGATTAGATAAGCAGGTACACTTTTCTTAAACATGCATTTGTTTTCCATGGGGAAATAGATAGATTTGTCACTATATGTGTGCAGAGGACAGTTGTGGACAAGTGTGAGTTGAGAGCTTCCAAGACCCCACATGGCACACTCTTGTAGCTCACCCTTCAGAAAGTCTCAGGTTCTCAAGGTAACAATACAAATGATTTCTTCTTGTGTCTGCCATTAGTAGATCTGATGTCTAAGATATACACTCAGAACAATCTTTAGACACAACCTCTAGGGTAAATTCTTTTCCAGAATTTCATCCTATAAGGGAGAAGAAAAATTATTTTATTGCAAGTTTCTTTCTCCCAGTTATACTGTGTCATGCAAAAGGGTACAATGAATATTCAGAAGAATACTTTGAGAATGCTGCAGCCAGGAAGGGGAGTAGATAAAAGGATGAACTCTGCTTTACCACTGTGCTGGAGTCCAGCTCCAGGAGAGAGTCAGGGCTTGAGAAGGGGGAATCATGAAGCGGTGAAAAATAAAAGAGGAAAATGACAGGATTCCTCTTCCTGGGGAGAGCTCAAGACTGTGCCAATTTGTAGTTATTTTTCACAAGCTTATATAAATGTTTCATTCAGCCCTGCACCCACAAATGTATCTTATGTTGCTAACCAAATGCCCATGTACATCCTTTTTGCACTCACAATAAGGTTGACCTTTAACAATTTCAACCACAGATGGTGTTTTTCTTAAGTCAAACATTTATGAACGTCCTGGTTTTCTCCCTAACTTTCTTATAGCTGTTTACTATTATAGGCCTATAATATCCTTACCCTATAAAGCTAAACCTTAACCCTAAGTAATATTTAATTTACTTACTACTATATATTTTCTATTAATCTTGTTTCTATCTTTATATCCCTATATTTTCTTAACTATAACTTATACTATTATATATCTCTTATCTTACTAGTTTATCTTATCTTACTATGTTATTATTAAAATTCTAAATTCTATCTTTATTAAACTACTTATTTAATCCTAAAATATCTTGACCTTTTTTTTTTTATCTCAAATGGTGGTTTTCCACCAGCTCTCAGCTGGGGTCTGTTGTTTATGAGGAAGTGGCCGACTCATTCTTCTTGGCCTCCTGCTGTTACTCAAAAACATCCTTACCCACCCTAAGGGGCACCCTTTTTGCTGCAGTCTCACCTCCATTATGTCTATGTATAGTTTTTGCTGTCAGATGTCATCATCCATTTGCGCATCTATTATCTCAACTAAAGAGGGAACATTCTCAGGCCTATGCACACAATCCTTCAAAGTTAGGGAAGGTCCGTCAACAGGATCCATGGGGCTTTGCCTCCATCATGACCATATTTTACTGGGGCCATGCTCCCAGCCAGTGTTTTTCTTGTTTTCAGGTCCCTTTTACCTTACTTTTACTAATGATTGTGGCTCCCGGCATCGCCCCCTTTTTTATTTTTTTTTTAAATGGCAAGGTGGATAGTGTCAGCATTTCGTCAGACAGCTCTTCTTGATCTTTGAAAAATGATTGGCAAAATAAGCAGCAAAAAGAGGACAATTGATCCAATTGCTATGAAATTATATATCAAATTCCAAAGAGAGTTAGAGGAAACAAACTGAGTGAGAGAACTTGCAAAATTAGACGTTGCTTGAGAAAAGGGTGTTGGAGATAAATGGACCTGGGAAATAGCTGTAATTTGGCTACATAACTGCTGGAGATTTAAAGTTGAATTGGTAGAATACCAAATTCCCTGTAAATGTTTTTGGACATCAGCCCAACCAATACTTTGCCCATTATAAGGCAGGAGAGTAACACAAATCCATTTAAATTCTGCATGACAAGCAACAGACATCCACACTTTAATATGCTGTATCTGATTGCCTATATATAATAACGCTGATTCTAAAGCATTTAACCTATCAATAATACCCTTATCTATCTGTTCTTGGGTAAATAAAGCTAAACTAACATTCTGAGATAGTTCATTCACATGCTCTGCAGTGTGCATTTCTGTTGGGAGCCAACATCTATAGCTACATGACTGAGGCCTGTAAAGGTCCATCTGGAAGATTGCCTCTGACATAGGATATCAGTTATACCTATAATATTGGCGTGTGATTAGTGACCGGAGTGCATACATGGCAGTAAAACTTATAAGTGAATCTCTGTACACATGATGAAAAGTTGCACAGCAGAATTATTTTATATGACCTTGTCCCTTCTAAGTTGTACTTCTTTCTAGATATTTTAAAACTAGTATTTCCTGGTAGACTGGTTAATCAGCTCTTGTTCCCGAAAGCAGTCTCCCCTAGGACTAAGATTAGAAACTAAATAGTTTTATCGCCCTGCCTCTAGCCAGGCAGAACGTTTTCTTTTGTTTCGTTAATTACTGAAACTCTGTTTGTTTCAGCCCATGGCCACCGTCATGGCGGCCATGCATTTCCTTGTTCTAGAGTGTGACAGCTACTATTTGATTTTTAGAGTAGACTTGGATACATATACACTCATAGTTGCATTTACATTTTATAATATATTTGAGTAAATTTATGCTTGTTGTTTTGTTTCCTTTTGCTACATTATTCAAATATAATAGTTACTATATGATTTATAGAAGAATTAAAGATGAGGTATTAGCTTAATAGGATATAGCATAGTATTAAAGGTCAATCATTAGATTATATAAAAGTTAAAGTTTAGACATAGGAAATTCACTTAAGTCATGGTTAGGTTTTATAGTTTAAGAACAAGTTTTAATTGTTATAGAATTACAGGACACTACATTGAATCATAATAGGTTAATAAATAACTAAGTCATTTAAGTAAACTTATAGATTATAGTATAATGTTAAGTTGATAATATTAATCGTTAAAGATATTAGGAGTCAGTAAACTTGGATTTAACTTAGAAAAGTTTTTGTATTAATCAGGGTTTAGAACAAAGTGTATAATATGAATGATTTATTGAACATTATGGAAAACACTTTGAACAATCTGTATTGAAATTGTGCACCTGTGACCTTAATGTAAGTTTTGTGAAACACGACAGGCATCATGGAATTCAAATTGTTTGCTTGGAACTTGCAAATCTCGTGATGGTCTTGTGATGCATAGTTTGTAAAGTGCGATATGCATGGAATTTGTACACCCCCAGCAAGTGATTATCACACTGCTGGAGGGTATAGAAAATGGTATATAAGTTGGAAGGAGTCCGAATAAAATTTGGCTTCAGTCCTGATCAGACTGTTTCCAGAAGAACTGCCTCCGAGTGGTATCTTCTCGCCGTCCAGATTCTCCGGTGCGGATCCCAACCCCCCTCATAGGTCGGAGCTGGACTCCAATACATTTCCTGTACTAAGGCCACTGCAGAGGTTGCTATCGACCCCATTATAGTAATCAGAGCCATAATTCTCATTATAAGGGTGAGATCTAGTTAAAGAAGGAGTCACTTGTTCCAAGATTTATGTTCTAGGGGTGGCATACAAAGGTACAGACAGTTTAACAGGTACAAATACATATGATGGGTGCTTTAACAAAAATACCTGTGCAGGATTTTTAGTAATACAATTAGGTAAAAAACATTTTTCACAAGTAATTTTGAAATGACTAAAAATGTACTTAACAGAATAAGTAGAATGTTGTCCAGCAATTAATAAAACATAAGGGGAATCTTCACGAGCTTGTAACACAAAATTAACATTTGTTCTGGGTCTATGTAAGATAACAAGACCTGTTGCAGCAAATAAATGAAATAGATGAGGCTGATAAGAGCTATTTGGCAAAGAGCTTTGAAAAATCAGAGTAACCCATCCGTAATAGTATCTAATAGTGTTGGGAGAGGTATTGGTGGAGGCACTTTTCGATTGGTCCACTTCGGCAGCATGAGCTGGATGAACAGGTAGCTCATGGTGGTGATGCATAAGTCTGTCAGGTACCCACACAGGTGAGTCAGCATTCTGGGGAAAGACACAAGCAAATCCTTGTCCAGACGTTAGTAAAATATCAGGACCTCGCCACTCTCCAGTGAGCAGGTCCTTCCACCTGATCAATGGGAAAGTTTGTTTTTTGTTTATGGTAACATGCTCTGAAAAGGCTGACTCTCCTTCATAATTAACATTTAAATGATTAATTACAAATAAAGCATGACTTAAAACATGATGAGGAGAAACATATTTATAATCTCCTTGTTCATGTGCTTGTTGCATAGCTCCTCTAAATCCTGCCTTATATTTTCATACTTTATTTACCGGTGGCACAATGGAAAGCAGAGGAGCAGAAGGTAGCATAAGAGGAGGCCAATCTGGGTTATCATAACTCACAGCTTCCTCGTTTAAATATGCCTCATCTTCTGAGGACAATTGACCCTTAATATCATGAACCGGGGGTTCCCCCTTCTCTTCCTCCTCCTAAGACTCAGACCGTTCCTCTTCCTGGGTTAATGTAATTTTAGAGGCTCGAGAGGATGTTCTACTAAGCTACAGGGTGACAGTTGACTCAGGTTGGGAAAAGGTACCATAGCAAGGAGTAGTCATAAGCGCCTGTCTCAAAACGTTCCACAAAGAATAAGCATCCTCAGGCATCTGAGTCCCACCATTAGTAGAATACCATTTTTAAATTTTTTCCGACCTGGTCCCAAGTTTCCAAATCCAAGGTTCCCTCATCAGGGAACCAAGGACTTACTTGCTGCACAACATCTAAGAATGAATTAAGCTTATTTTTACTAACCTTAATACCTTTGTGTTTCAAGGTTTTTCCTATTATTCTCAAATATGATTTCCTTTCCTTAGAACCTGAACGACCCATAATCACTTCTTTTATAGAGGCACAACAACTTCAAAAACTCTGAAATACTCTTAAAGAGACACGACAACTTCTCATCTTCTTTTAAAGAGGCATAATATCTTCTCAAGTTCTAGATTACTCTTAAAAGAGACATGACAACTTCTCAACTTCCTTTTAAAGAGGCACTACAACTTCTCAAAAGTTCTGGCATGATTACTTCTCAAAGTCTTAAGGAGGCACAATAACATCTCAAAAGTTCTGGCTATTTGTCCTATCCTTTCCTGCTCTAACTCACATGTGGTCTGAGGCACCCTCAGGACAAATCCATTCCTGAAATGACGAACAACATGAAAACTATACTTACCCTTTCAAGTCCCGCGTTCGGGCTCCACTTGCTGGGATCCAACTCCAGGAGAGATTCAGGGCTTGAGAACGGAGAATCACGAAGTGGCGAAAAAGAAAAAATGAAAACACAGGAATCCTCTTCCTAGGTAAAACTCAAGATTCTGCCAATTTTAATTTATTTTTCACAAGCTTATATAGGTTTTCCATTCAGCCCTCACCCACAAATGTATCTTATGCTGCTAACCAAATGCCCATGTACATCCTTTTTGCACTCACAATAAGGTTGACCTTTAACAATTTCAACCACAGATGGTGTTTTTCTTAAGTCAAACATTTATGAACGTCCTGGTTTTCTCCCTAACTTTCTTATAACTGTTTACTATTATAGGCCTATAATATCCTTACCCTATAAAGCTAAAACTTAACCCTTAGTCTTATTTAATTTACCTCTACTATATATTTATTTCTATTAGTCTTGTTTGTATCCTTATATCTCTCTATTTTCTTAACTATCGCTTATACGATTATATATCTCTTATCTTACTAGTTTATCCTATCTTTCTATGTTATTATTAAAATTCTAAATTCTATCTTTATTAAACTATTTATTTAATCCTAAAATATCTTAACCTATTTTTTAAATCTCAAACAGTTGTTTTCCACCAGCTCTCAGCTGGGGTCTGTTGTTTATGAGGAAGTGGCCGACTCATTCTTCTCGTCCTCCTGCTGTTATTCAAAAACATCTTTACCCACCCTAAGGGGCACCTTTTTGCTGCAATCTCACCTCCATTATGTCTATGTATAGTTTTTGCTGTCAAAGTCATCATCCATTTGCGTATCTAATATCTCAATTAAAGAGGGAACATTCTCAGGCCTATGCACACAAATCCTCAAAATTAGAGAAGGTCCATCAACAGGATCCGTTGGGCTTTGCCTCCATCATTACTGCATTTTACTGGGGCCTTGCTCCCAGCCAGCGTTTTTCCTGTTTTCAGGTCCCTTTGACCTTACTTTTACTAATGATTGTGGCTCCCAGCACCACTGGGAAACTTGAAAGGTCACAGCCCAGAGGAAGAGGATGTCTAAATATCTTGAATTCAATAGAAATAATATGTATCACTCCTTTGCCCCCTCCCACATACAGCCTCACCAGTAAAATTAATCTGGACTTTAAAATATTGTATCCAATGCATGAACTTTATCTGACTAGGAGAACTTAGGGAACCCAAAGAAAATGAAATAGAAAAAGTCAAGAACAGTAGAGCACGAGCACTCTGAGGACCCTGACACTAACAAATTCATTGGCTTCAGATTCATTTATCTGGAACATTTGCAGAGTTCACATATAAGAACAGGTAAGCTCAATGTGCATGTACTTCCCAAGACACCACTTGTATCTTATGTTATTTAGGTCTGTTATCAAACGTTAATCAAATACCCAAGGCCTAGTGTCAGTGGG
>NW_007224386.1:0-551 GCF_000164805.1 Carlito syrichta | reverse complement strand
CAAATGTGAAATAACATACTATTTCTTTAACTCAGAAAGAAATACTATCTTCTATTAAATTAGGAGTGAATGCTTAGCTTTTACTTTTCAGTAGATTGCTAGAAAGAAATGAAAAATTGGGAGAACATTTCTATATCTTCTGCATCACTCACTGTCTCTTATATATAGTTCCGCACAATAGATGTCCCTGCTAC
This sequence comes from Carlito syrichta, assembly GCF_000164805.1. Classification (NCBI taxonomy): domain Eukaryota; kingdom Metazoa; phylum Chordata; class Mammalia; order Primates; family Tarsiidae; genus Carlito; species Carlito syrichta. The sequence goes on along the minus strand of NW_007224386.1, from coordinate 357 downwards.
TGAGAGAAGCCTTGATTCCCTTGATGAACTTGGGAACCTCCTTTTGAAAGTCTGTCATCCAAGGTGTTTCTTTTTTTTTTTTTTTTTTTGCCTTCGTTACCAGGAAGCCCAAAGCCAGTGAGTTTTGAAGTACCTAAGTCTTCCCTAGTGCTTAGAAAATCTCTTAGTCTTCTTTTTAAAAATGATTTTGAATTTATTTTTGTTTATATGTATTTTCATCTTAATCATCCAATTTTATGTATATTTTCTCTTTAGAAAATCTCGAAGCTATCTTTAAAAGTAGGAGATATCACTACACACACACACACACACACACACACACACACACACACGCATACACATGTATGTATTGTGTAA
>NW_007224385.1:0-792 GCF_000164805.1 Carlito syrichta | reverse complement strand
TATCTTTAAAAGTAGGAGATATCACTACACACACACACACACACACACACACACACACACACGCATACACATGTATGTATTGTGTAAGTATACTTTAAGGGCAGGCTTATGGGAAACTGAACTCAGTGACCTCTTTCCCTTTTTTTTTTCTCCCCATTGCCTTGGAATACAGAGCACAGCAACTTCAGACAAATCTGCAAATTATACCATTCCTGTCTGAAGTGTCAGACACAGGGAGACACCTGGAAGAGCATAAGGTCAATTTGAGAGGCAAAGAAGAACACTCACAAATTAAATAGCAAATCCAAGAACACAGGAGATGGCCTAAGTTAGTACATGACCTGTTGCCAGGAAACTGAGAATGGAGACCTTCAAAGAAGGTTGGGGGGGTCCATGTGGGCAGGAGCGGGCAGGAAGGCGGTCCTCTGAAGTAGGTGGGATTTGGATGCCCTGGTGCTTGAGGGAGTATAGTGGTCAAGGACTATGAGACTTGGATGCAAGGCAGCAAAATGGGCATGCAGGGAATCTCCCAGGCAAGTGAATTTGCAGGAGCAGAAGGTTCTTTGGGCAGGAAACGCTAGAGGCTGAAATAGACTTCTTTTTTTTTTTTTTTTTTTTTGAGTTGGAGTCCCACTCTGTCGCCCAGACTGGAGTGCAGTGGCCGCTCCCGGCCACCGCAGCCTCAACTTCCTGGGCTCCGGTGATCCTTCCGCCTCAGCCTTCCGAGTAGCTGGAATTACAGGCGTGCGCTACCGCGCCCGGCTGATTTTTTGATTTATTGTAGAGATGAGG
>NW_007224384.1:0-1445 GCF_000164805.1 Carlito syrichta | reverse complement strand
ACTGGAAAACAGCTCTGTATCCCAGACACCAGTTTAATATTTCTTCAGTGGAGACTCTCCGAAGGAAACCATCTCAAAAATTTTTTGCCTCCTCCTTGAGAGCGTTTCTCTGTTTCTGAAGCAGATTATGGGCCAGCAGTGCCCTCTCCTGGTGTCTTGCAATTATAGTTTGACATTCCTGTTTTCAAGTATTGAGTTTTCCTACAGAAATAAGCCACTGTTAATGTTGGTTCTCTCTCCTTGGAGACCTAAACTAATGAATTACTTGGGACCGTGAGTTGTGACTGAAATGAGGATCAAGGAGAAGGCTATTTTTCCATGAGCAATATAAGAAAGACAGTGAAAATATTCAACAAAACAGATAAAAACCATGAGTTTGTTGTCTGAAGCTGTTCACGTCAGCATTGCCTCCCACCTACACAGTGACCCTGACAAGTCATTTCCCTTTTCTTACCTTATGGGACCCTTGTGAGCATGAGATGCAATCATGCACCTAAAAGCGTCTGCACATGGCAAATGCTCAATTTATGTCATATAAAAACCTGAAATTTCCCTAAGGGAGTGCAACTGATACTAATTTTCTGGGGGGAAAAAATCCTCTAGCACATATCAAGGACTGTAAACGAAGTTTTATGGGCATTTTGACCCAATAACTACACTTTTAGAATTTATCCTAGAAAGAAATAACTAAAATGTGTAAAAATGTTCATTACGATATTATGTATAATGAAGATTGGAAATAATCCCAATGCAAATGTCCAGAAAAACTGGGACTTTGTATGTCTACACCATGTTTTTTTATGCTGTCATTTAAAAACAAGGTCTATTGAAGATTTTAATTAAATCATTTATGATGTTAAAAAAACAGGCTATCTATTATGTATACTACAATATCAGAGATGTAACTAAAAACAGAGAGAAAAAAATCATTGAAATTTAAAAATTAAATGATATCAGATATTGGTAAGGATGTGAAGAAAATGGGTACTTTCGTATTCTTCTGAAAAAATTGAAAAGTTGAAACACTCTGGGCAGTTAGGTAAGTTAAAGTAAAAATATGCATATGATTTTATTCTTGGTTAATTACCCCAGAGAAAAAGTTATATATGAGCCCAAAAATGAACATAAGGATATTCACCAACATATTGTAACAGTGAAAAATTGGAAACTCTTTGCTCATCTATCCATAACAAAATGATTAAATAAATTAGTTATGGTATGTGTGTCTGTTTGGATAGACCAGGTGACTCTGTGAGAGCAAACAACTTCCGAATTGTGATGCCTAAAGAAACAAGAAAAGAGTTTTCACTCACACCATATGCTTGTCACACTTCAGCTGGGGACTCGGCTCTGTGTCACCCTTAAGAACCAGCTAGAACTGAGCTGTCCCATATGATCGATAGCTACTAGCCACTCGGGGCAATTGAGCACTTGAAATGTGTCTA
>NW_007224383.1:0-755 GCF_000164805.1 Carlito syrichta | reverse complement strand
ATGTTTTTTCTCCTTCGGGTAGAGTTTAAGTTGGCAAAACCTGCAAACAACATCATTGCATATCCAAGGAGCATAGGAATGGTGAATTAATTGACCAAAGAACTAGACTGAGAACTTAACCCCTTGATGCTAATCCCTCCAGCTCTACCAGGATTTTGAGAAGCATTAAAAGGAACTCAAACCAAGAAATAGCCAACCTGGCCACAGACTGTGGTAGGAATCAAGCAGGGGCCAGCTGGAGCAGTTGGTTTCTGATTTGCTGCCGGACCTTCAGATTAGGGAACTGTTCCCAGGAGGAAAGGACAGAAATGACCCCAGTGCCTAAGACAAGAAGGGAGAAAAATAAGGACAGACTCTGAGCATATACTACAGCACAACGTGGCTTTACATCTTTCAGAAAGAACCAAGGGTTTTAAAGAGGAGGGAATGCGGTCTCAGGTGTCAGAACTTTGAAAGTTTGTATCTGAACAGGAAAATATTTACTATAGATGGTGTGGTACGTGGGACAATGCCGTTCAAAATTTAAAGACTCAAAATCAGAACCCTCGTGGGAGTGTAAATTTATGCAAATTCCATGAAAAGCAAGTTGGCCAAGTGAGTCAAGAACCATAAAAATATCCATTATCTTTGACTCAGAAATTCCACTTCTGGGGTTGGAGCCTAGGGAAATCACTCCAAATACAGAAAAAGATGTCTGCCATGGTGCAAAAATGGAAACATCCCATCTGCCCACTTATAGGGGAAGCATAGAAAAA
>NW_007224382.1:0-1491 GCF_000164805.1 Carlito syrichta | reverse complement strand
ATTTCCACAAAAGCTTGTAGTGAGGAATAGAAAATTAATGCATGTAAAGTGTTCTGGACAGTACTGAGGACACAACAAACATTCAAGAAATGTGAGCTCTGGTTATCATCATCGTCATCATCGCCGTCATTCATTTCCTGACCTCCTACCCTGAGCCACGGTGCACCTTTCCCGTATCAAGAGATTATCCGTATGTTTTTGGTCCACTTCTCTAGGTCAATGCACTGTCTAACATCTTTCCAGCCTTCATTTTTCTGGAGTTTTCCGGATTCCCAAGTTTCGGCTGTGGAGAAATTTTTTGCTTTAACTCACTCTCAAAGTTGAATTAAACCTGGAGAACACTCCCTCAGCCCCCAGCATTCCCTTTCTTGCACCCACAGTCACGCTCCCTCTTCAGGGGCCAGAATGAAGCAACACAGTCAGGATAGCAACTCCATCCTGGGTGGGCGCTGCTAACCACCTGACAGGCTCCAGGTGAAACCTGCTTGTTTCTTTTTCCATTCTCTAAGTGCTCACAGATGTCTGTCTATTTTCCTCTGTTACATGACTTCAGAAAGGGGGGATGATCAGATGCTTGTAAATATTTTAATCTCTTTTTCTTTTTCTCTTAATATTAAAAGAAGCAGGGGGTGTGTGAGGGAATGTTTTTTCTCCTTCGGGTAGAGTTTAAGTTGGCAAAACCTGCAAACAACATCATTGCATATCCAAGGAGGATAGGAATGGTGAATTAATTGACCAAAGAACTAGACTGAGAACTTAACCCCTTGATGCTAATCCCTCCAGCTCTACCAGGATTTTGAGAAGCATTAAAAGGAACTCAAACCAAGAAATAGCCAACCTGGCCACAGACTGTGGTAGGAATCAAGCAGGGGCCAGCTGGAGCAGTTGGTTTCTGATTTGCTGCCGGACCTTCAGATTAGGGAACTGTTCCCAGGAGGAAAGGACAGAAATGACCCCAGTGCCTAAGACAAGAAGGGAGAAAAATAAGGACAGACTCTGAGCATATACTACAGCACAACGTGGCTTTACATCTTTCAGAAAGAACCAAGGGTTTTAAAGAGGAGGGAATGCGGTCTCAGGTGTCAGAACTTTGAAAGTTTGTATCTGAACAGGAAAATATTTACTATAGATGGTGTGGTACGTGGGACAATGCCGTTCAAAATTTAAAGACTCAAAATCAGAACCCTCGTGGGAGTGTAAATTTATGCAAATTCCATGAAAAGCAAGTTGGCCAAGTGAGTCAAGAACCATAAAAATATCCATTATCTTTGACTCAGAAATTCCACTTCTGGGGTTGGAGCCTAGGGAAATCACTCCAAATACAGAAAAAGATGTCTGCCATGGTGCAAAAATGGAAACATCCCATCTGCCCACTTATAGGGGAAGCATAGAAAAAATCAGGAAGATCTTCTTCAGACACCACCTGGCAACATGTCTCTTATGTAGAATACATGAAAACATGAAGGCGTTTTATGACAAGGTTGGAAACAA
>NW_007224381.1:0-781 GCF_000164805.1 Carlito syrichta | reverse complement strand
AATAATGTGTGCTTTAAGACACATATTTGATTATCATTTTGGCCAAAATTTTCAAAACCAACAATGCTCAGCGCTAGCAGCGAAACACAGAAATGGATAGGCATGTACCATTGGCAGAATTATAATTGGTACAACTTTCCTAGAGAGCAATTTGGTAAAACCTATCAAACCTTTAAACCTACATAATCTTTCACCAATTTCTAGGAACTTACCAATTCCACTTCTAAGAATTCAGTGTAAAAAAATAATTAACAGATGAGCAAAGATATATTTTTGCAACAATTCACTGCACTGTATTTAACAACAAAAGAAAATCAAAATAAGATATAACCTAAATGTCTATCAGTGGACCTTGGTTAAGTAAATTATGATATATTTATTCAATGATATATTAATACTATGCAGTCATTTAAAATGAGAAGGTGAACTTACAAGTGCTCACAGGGAAAGAGAAACTAAAATATCATGTTAAAACAAAAGAGGAGGTTATAAGTAAAAGGTATATATTATCATTTAAAATATATATACACACACATCTGCATGCAGTATGTACATACACGTATAATGCAGTACATGTATGCACATACAGAAATGTCTGGAAGAATATACACCAAACACTTATTTCCTGTGAAAGGTGAAATTACTAGAAAGATTTTACTTAAATATATCTAAAATACAAATTTTTAGGAGGTAAAAATTTTATATTATTTTTAAAGCACTGGTTATTACTATTCTTATAGGTAAAGCATTTTGAAACTGCACCATGTTGGCATTTATGTAA
>NW_007224380.1:0-867 GCF_000164805.1 Carlito syrichta | reverse complement strand
GATTTGATCTTTTGTATTTCTGATTGTGTTTATTTGGGCTTTTTCTCTCTATTTCTTGGTTATTCTGACTAGGGGATACATCAATCTTGTTAATTCTTTCAAAGAACCAGCTTTTTGTTTTGTTGAAGTTTTCTATAATATTTTTGTCTTTTATGTCCTGTATCTGGGCTCGTATTTTGGTGACTTCAATTCTTCTGCTAATATTGGGGTTTTGGTGATCTTCTTTTTCCAGCTCCCTTAGGTGATTTGTTAGGCTCTCCACTTGTGATCTTTCCATTTTCTTGATGTGTGCTCTTGGAGATATAAATTCTCCTCTTAGAGCAGATTTCATGGTTTGGGTAAGATATTTCTTCATTTTCATCTGTTTCCAGGACTCTTTTAATTTCTGCTTTGATTTCATTGTTAATCCAGTAGTTGTTCAGCATCATGCTGTTTAGTGTCCCTGTCTTTGTGGGCTTTAGGGAAATATTGTTGGTGTTGATATCTATTTTTATTCCACTGTGATCTGAGAATGTGCATGGCAAGGTTTCAACCTATGGAATTTGTTTGTGCTTGATTTATGGCCAAAGATGTGATCTATCTTGAGTACGTTATATGTGGTGATGAGTAGAATGTATATTCCATGGTTATTGGGTGGAGTAATCTGTAAGTATCCACTAAGTCCATTTGGTTGAGTGTCAAGTTTAAGTTTTGGAACTTCTTGTTGATTTTTACCTTGATGATCTATCTAAGACTGTTAGTGGGGTATTCAAGTCCACTGCTATAATAGTGTTAGAGTCAATAACTTTTTTTAGTTTATTTAATAGCTGCTTTATATATGCTGATTCTCCTTTGTTGAGTGCATATATATTTAGAATGGATATTTCT
>NW_007224379.1:0-731 GCF_000164805.1 Carlito syrichta | reverse complement strand
CTTAGGTGATTTGTTAGGCTCTCCACTTGTGATCTTTCCATTTTCTTGATGTGTGCTCTTGGAGATATAAATTCTCCTCTTAGAGCAGATTTCATGGTTTGGGTAAGATATTTCTTCATTTTCATCTGTTTCCAGGACTCTTTTAATTTCTGCTTTGATTTCATTGTTAATCCAGTAGTTGTTCAGCATCATGCTGTTTAGTGTCCCTGTCTTTGTGGGCTTTAGGGAAATATTGTTGGTGTTGATATCTATTTTTATTCCACTGTGATCTGAGAATGTGCATGGCAAGGTTTCAACCTATGGAATTTGTTTGTGCTTGATTTATGGCCAAAGATGTGATCTATCTTGAGTACGTTATATGTGGTGATGAGTAGAATGTATATTCCATGGTTATTGGGTGGAGTAATCTGTAAGTATCCACTAAGTCCATTTGGTTGAGTGTCAAGTTTAAGTTTTGGAACTTCTTGTTGATTTTTACCTTGATGATCTATCTAAGACTGTTAGTGGGGTATTCAAGTCCACTGCTATAATAGTGTTAGAGTCAATAACTTTTTTTAGTTTATTTAATAGCTGCTTTATATATGCTGATTCTCCTTTGTTGAGTGCATATATATTTAGAATGGATATTTCTTGTTGATGGATTGGGCTTTTTAATTATTATGCAGTGCCCTTTTGCATCTTTTTAAATTTTTGATACCTTAAAGGTTGTTTTGTCTGATATTAAGATTGCA
>NW_007224378.1:0-797 GCF_000164805.1 Carlito syrichta | reverse complement strand
TTGTAGGCTCTCCACTTGTGATCTTTCCATTTTCTTGATGTGTGCTCTTGGAGATATAAATTCTCCTCTTAGAGCAGATTTCATGGTTTGGGTAAGATATTTCTTCATTTTCATCTGTTTCCAGGACTCTTTTAATTTCTGCTTTGATTTCATTGTTAATCCAGTAGTTGTTCAGCATCATGCTGTTTAGTGTCCCTGTCTTTGTGGGCTTTAGGGAAATATTGTTGGTGTTGATATCTATTTTTATTCCACTGTGATCTGAGAATGTGCATGGCAAGGTTTCAACCTATGGAATTTGTTTGTGCTTGATTTATGGCCAAAGATGTGATCTATCTTGAGTACGTTATATGTGGTGATGAGTAGAATGTATATTCCATGGTTATTGGGTGGAGTAATCTGTAAGTATCCACTAAGTCCATTTGGTTGAGTGTCAAGTTTAAGTTTTGGAACTTCTTGTTGATTTTTACCTTGATGATCTATCTAAGACTGTTAGTGGGGTATTCAAGTCCACTGCTATAATAGTGTTAGAGTCAATAACTTTTTTTAGTTTATTTAATAGCTGCTTTATATATGCTGATTCTCCTTTGTTGAGTGCATATATATTTAGAATGGATATTTCTTGTTGATGGATTGGGCTTTTTAATTATTATGCAGTGCCCTTTTGCATCTTTTTAAATTTTTGATACCTTAAAGGTTGTTTTGTCTGATATTAAGATTGCAATTCCTGCCTTCTTTTGTAATCGATTTGCTTGGAAATTCGTTTTCCAAACTTTAACTTAGAATCTGTGTGCATCTCT
>NW_007224377.1:0-1213 GCF_000164805.1 Carlito syrichta | reverse complement strand
GCTGTCATCAACTTCAAGGCCGGAGGGATAACATGAAGACTTGATATAACCATGACAGAACCACTTGTCAGAAGCTGAAACTAGAGTGGATCTGCCTGATGAAAGCTGGAGCAGGCAAAGTCATAGGTACAACAGCTCAAAGAATGAAAGCACTGCTTCAAGTACAGAGAGAAGGAGAAATATCTTGGTTTCTCCCTTTCTTTTGCCCTCTTTCCCATCATTCACCAGTGAGTGCTTACCCTTGACCCAACCTAGGCAGAAAAGGAGTCTGGGAAATGTAGTTTGTAGAGTTAGCCCTCTTTGGTGGATAATGGATCCGAATGCAAAAAAACAAATGAACATCATAATGCCCCACTCTGTCAGGTTTACATGGACTAAAATTTACATGTACTAAATTTGTTAAATCAGTTATTTCCTTCTGCCTTATGATCAAATTAGCTGGTAACTTTTCCCTTATCTGTTAGATTTCACAAAAGGTAGCAATTGATAATAGAGTATGAATCCTTCCTCATGATTTATTTCAATGACTTTGTCCAAAAGGCCTCTTTGAATCACAGTTCCACCAACTGCAAAACTGAGATAACCCCCTTACCTGTATCACAGGGTTATTGTAAGGATCACATGTGGTAATATTTATAAGGCAGTTAGCACAATGTTTAGCACACATAATGTATTTGTTATTATGTGAACAGATCTTGTCTTATTTGTTTTGTCTTTATAGCACTGTGTACATCACAGACCTTGAAAGAGTTGCTAAAGCCACAAGTCAACGATCAAGAATGTCTATCTCTTTGCTTCACTTTCCAACTAGTTATACTTGTTTTAAGCTGATTCTTTTTTTATTCAAGAAGAGTTGGCATGAGGAAAGGGCCAAGCGTGCTAAAGTATCTCGGCACTTCAAAAATGTTTCATACTCAGTTGTTCAAGATGAAATAGGGTGTCAAATTTGGAATTTTTCATAGTAGGCTGGCTTTTGATGTGGAGCTTTTCAGCAGTTCCAGTAAAAGGTGCCACTTGGATACCAATTATATTGTCATTGCTGTTATTGCTTTAGAAGAAAGAATCAATTTTCATTTTGTTTGCCCTAAGAGAAAGTGCCAGCCAGGTCAAGTGGGACAGCATTTTGTGTTATTTTGTTTGAAAAATTCACAATGAGCCTGTTTGTGATGCAAAACAACTAGCTCTTCTAATTTCTAGTATCTCATTGTCTTAG
>NW_007224376.1:0-2027 GCF_000164805.1 Carlito syrichta | reverse complement strand
AGCTGCCCAAGGGCTCCACGGCAGATGGCAGCAGTATGAGTGGCAGCAGCAGGGGACCCCACTACTAGAGAAATGGAAGTGACTGTGTGTGTGTGTGTGTGTGTGTGTGTGTGGAGAGAGAGAGAGAGAGAAAGAAAGAGAGTGTGTGGAGGGAGAGGGAGAAAGAGCTGGAGATTTATTTTAAGGAATTGGCTTAGGCGATTGTGGGCACTGGCATGTCAAGTCCTCAGGGCAGGCCGGAGTCTGGACACCCAGGAAAGAATGGATCTTGCAGTCCGGACTCTAAAGTCAGCCTAGAGGCAGAATTCTTTCTTTCCTGGGGATTTCAGCCTTTTCTCTTGAAACTTTCCACTGATCAAATGAGGCCCACCATCTAAAGAAGCTTTCCTCAAAGTGCACTGATTTAAATGCTAATCATATCTAAAGAATACCTTCATGTCTGCATCAAGATTGCTGTTTGACCAAACATTTGGGTACCATAGCCCAGGCAAGTCAACACACAGAACTATCCATCACAGCCTCAAGCTTCTGGGCCATTCCAGGTTCCTCTTCAAGGCAAAAATGAATTTGTTCTTACTATGAAATGGCCAGGACTCTTCCTACTGCATGTCATCCTTTACTGTGTCATTGGAACTTTTCCAGAGTCTCAAGTGGGGATCATAACATGGGAAGGGCATTTTCTCCTCAGTGTTGTGCATAATGAATCTCAGCAGTGAGCTTCAGACAGCCAGGGCCCTGCATTCTTAACAACTTACCTGAAAATGAAAAACCCCTCCCTACACCCTCCCTCTCCCTAGAGGATCACAGTTCTTTTCAGGACTGACAGTGTATTCTCCTGCCCTGGTACAGATGAGAGTTCTTAGAAGGACAACTGAAGAATTAGGCGCAGAGGTACTGACCCTGGCAGGAGCCCATCTAGACCTCTTCAGTCACACTAGCCATCTCATGAGATCGCCATGGGATAGAGCCATAGGCCTAACCCGGACTTGCCGAAATCCACCAAGAAGCCCCATGGGCTTTCACCTACGGACCACAAAGTCATCAATACTCGCACGTGGCTTCTCTGGAGACTGGAAAAATCAGTTTCTTTTCTGATCTAGGGAGAGAGGAGTGACTCTATTTTCCATGCTTGGTGGATTTGGAAATCCTGCCAGGTTCAGATGTGGTCAGCAAACTGTGAACAAGATATTGCCTGAAATCTGTTTTGTATGACTAGCAAGGCAAGTCTGTTTTTATATTGTTGAGGGTATGATTAAGAAGGAGAAGGGAGAGGCCAAGAGGAAGGAGAAGAAGGAAGAGAAGAAGAAGAAGGAGAAGGAGAAGAGGAAGAAGGAAGTGGAAGAAAATAAAAAGGAGGAGGACAGGGAGGAGGGAGAGAAGGAGAATAAAAAGGAGAAGAAGGAGGAGGAGAAGGAACAGAGACTGTATGTGGCCTGCAAAGCTTAACATATTTATTACCTGGTTCTTTACCCACTCTCTGCCAAAAAAAGCTTGCCAATTCCAGGTCTGGAAGAAGGAATATGTGTTCTAGAATTAAATTCTTTAGCAAGCACAGGAACTGCTCACTGCCTGTACAATTCAGGGAAGAGTATTTTGGTTTTTGAACCTGGATGCCCTCACCTGGAGAACACAGCACACCGGCCCTCCCCGACGAGAAGTCTTCCAGGAAAGAAACATGTGTGACTATATTTTAAGTCATTTTAAAGGTGCATCAGCACAGCAGCGGGCATATGGTAAAGATTCTGCTTATTTAAGGCTTAAAAATAAGCAAAACTCTAAGAGGCTTGTGGAGTATGGTTACTGTTTTATTTCTTGATCTAGGTGCTGGCTACATTAATTTGCCTGTCTATGAAAATTCATCGAAATCTATGTTTTCTAAGGAACATCTTTCTAAACATGTTATACTACATTAAAAAGCTGAAAAAGTACATTTGATGTATTTTTTTTTCCTGGCAGACTGCTTATAAACTAATATCATACAGGAGACTGATTCTCAACAAAAAAGGAAAGAGGATGGAATATACTAC
>NW_007224375.1:0-1528 GCF_000164805.1 Carlito syrichta | reverse complement strand
CCTTTACTGTGTCATTGGAACTTTTCCAGAGTCTCAAGTGGGGATCATAACATGGGAAGGGCATTTTCTCCTCAGTGTTGTGCATAATGAATCTCAGCAGTGAGCTTCAGACAGCCAGGGCCCTGCATTCTTAACAACTTACCTGAAAATGAAAAACCCCTCCCTACACCCTCCCTCTCCCTAGAGGATCACAGTTCTTTTCAGGACTGACAGTGTATTCTCCTGCCCTGGTACAGATGAGAGTTCTTAGAAGGACAACTGAAGAATTAGGCGCAGAGGTACTGACCCTGGCAGGAGCCCATCTAGACCTCTTCAGTCACACTAGCCATCTCATGAGATCGCCATGGGATAGAGCCATAGGCCTAACCCGGACTTGCCGAAATCCACCAAGAAGCCCCATGGGCTTTCACCTACGGACCACAAAGTCATCAATACTCGCACGTGGCTTCTCTGGAGACTGGAAAAATCAGTTTCTTTTCTGATCTAGGGAGAGAGGAGTGACTCTATTTTCCATGCTTGGTGGATTTGGAAATCCTGCCAGGTTCAGATGTGGTCAGCAAACTGTGAACAAGATATTGCCTGAAATCTGTTTTGTATGACTAGCAAGGCAAGTCTGTTTTTATATTGTTGAGGGTATGATTAAGAAGGAGAAGGGAGAGGCCAAGAGGAAGGAGAAGAAGGAAGAGAAGAAGAAGAAGGAGAAGGAGAAGAGGAAGAAGGAAGTGGAAGAAAATAAAAAGGAGGAGGACAGGGAGGAGGGAGAGAAGGAGAATAAAAAGGAGAAGAAGGAGGAGGAGAAGGAACAGAGACTGTATGTGGCCTGCAAAGCTTAACATATTTATTACCTGGTTCTTTACCCACTCTCTGCCAAAAAAAGCTTGCCAATTCCAGGTCTGGAAGAAGGAATATGTGTTCTAGAATTAAATTCTTTAGCAAGCACAGGAACTGCTCACTGCCTGTACAATTCAGGGAAGAGTATTTTGGTTTTTGAACCTGGATGCCCTCACCTGGAGAACACAGCACACCGGCCCTCCCCGACGAGAAGTCTTCCAGGAAAGAAACATGTGTGACTATATTTTAAGTCATTTTAAAGGTGCATCAGCACAGCAGCGGGCATATGGTAAAGATTCTGCTTATTTAAGGCTTAAAAATAAGCAAAACTCTAAGAGGCTTGTGGAGTATGGTTACTGTTTTATTTCTTGATCTAGGTGCTGGCTACATTAATTTGCCTGTCTATGAAAATTCATCGAAATCTATGTTTTCTAAGGAACATCTTTCTAAACATGTTATACTACATTAAAAAGCTGAAAAAGTACATTTGATGTATTTTTTTTTCCTGGCAGACTGCTTATAAACTAATATCATACAGGAGACTGATTCTCAACAAAAAAGGAAAGAGGATGGAATATACTACCTGGCTTAACCAACCCAAACTCTTTTTCTACTGAAGTGTAGCCCAGTGTTCTTTTCTGGGTCTCAAGAGGTAAATATCTTTGAGAAGGGGGTGACCAGAAAGAGATTTAAATTA
>NW_007224374.1:0-749 GCF_000164805.1 Carlito syrichta | reverse complement strand
CCCTCACCTGGAGAACACAGCACACCGGCCCTCCCCGACGAGAAGTCTTCCAGGAAAGAAACATGTGTGACTATATTTTAAGTCATTTTAAAGGTGCATCAGCACAGCAGCGGGCATATGGTAAAGATTCTGCTTATTTAAGGCTTAAAAATAAGCAAAACTCTAAGAGGCTTGTGGAGTATGGTTACTGTTTTATTTCTTGATCTAGGTGCTGGCTACATTAATTTGCCTGTCTATGAAAATTCATCGAAATCTATGTTTTCTAAGGAACATCTTTCTAAACATGTTATACTACATTAAAAAGCTGAAAAAGTACATTTGATGTATTTTTTTTTCCTGGCAGACTGCTTATAAACTAATATCATACAGGAGACTGATTCTCAACAAAAAAGGAAAGAGGATGGAATATACTACCTGGCTTAACCAACCCAAACTCTTTTTCTACTGAAGTGTAGCCCAGTGTTCTTTTCTGGGTCTCAAGAGGTAAATATCTTTGAGAAGGGGGTGACCAGAAAGAGATTTAAATTAATTTTTTCCTAGATGATGTCTCAGTGAGATTGAACTCCTAAGGATCTGTCCTTCCCACTCCCTCCCTGTCTCTGGTTGTGTCGACATCTACACATGTACTCTAGTCACATTCAACTATTCGTTTTCCTGGTCTCATCAAGATACTCCACAATTCTGACATTTGTACGTGTTATTCCTCCTCCCAGAAACACCATCCACCCAATTGCCAACGTGGGAAACTT
>NW_007224373.1:0-732 GCF_000164805.1 Carlito syrichta | reverse complement strand
ATTCTGACATTTGTACGTGTTATTCCTCCTCCCAGAAACACCATCCACCCAATTGCCAACGTGGGAAACTTCTGCTGATTATTTCTGGCCAAGTCAAGTATTTTCTCTTCCTGTGTGAAACCTTCCCTGACCTACATCATGACTGAACTGACCAGTTTCCACTATGTGTAACACACATGCTTCTATGAGTCCCTCTATGGCATGTACACAAATATATATTTGTATGTTTGCCTGTCCTAGGACTGAGAACTTCTAGAGAGAAGAAATATGCCATTCGTTATCCTGTCTCAGGGCCTGACAGCTAGTAGGGACTCAACATGTATTTGTTGAATGAATGAGTACTACAGGAGAGTTCTTCCTTGAAGATAATGTTTTAATGCAATAGAAAAATATTTTTTCCCATTTTTTCTTAGTGAAGTAATAGTCCTTCACAAGCTGGTTAAAGTTCTCTTTTAAAAAGTAGATTTATGTCAATAAATGTTAACACACATGGTGCTATGATTTTTAAAACAACTAAGTTCTCTGCTATTTAGGAATCTCAGAAAAAGTTAAAAACTCAATGAAGTATGTAAATATTTAACAGTATTATTACCTGCATCTGGATTATTAATTTTCACAGCCAAAACCGAAACCAAAAATAGCAAAAAAGCAAAGCATTTTGAGTTATTGAAATTTAACCCCTATGCAAAGGAATAATTAACTAGAAAATAATCAAGAATTTGTTTCATATAT
>NW_007224372.1:0-1010 GCF_000164805.1 Carlito syrichta | reverse complement strand
TGTGTGATTTTTGAACACCGTTCTGCAGAGCTCTCAGCATATGTAAGTGTGAATATCTCTGGAATTTCTTTGCAGTTCCAGAAAACCAAAGCAACACCTGCTAAATTTCGTTAGATTCCTGACAGGGCGCTCACTGCTGTTTAAAACTAATTCCTACTTTGGCCCGTTGTGACTAACTGAGACTAAATATTCTCAATGTAAGTTGAACTGAATTTGCAGACAAGTGAAGGTGCTTTGATCAATTAAGTAAATGCTTTGATCAATTAAGTAAATGTATGTGGTTAATCTTTGAAAAACAAATGGCACACATACAAGGGAAGCATTTTTCATTATTTTTTATTATTACCGGTTATCATGATTGTTATTGTTACTGGCTTTTTTATTTTTAAACTTTCTGAGGAAAAGAAATGTATTTCTTCCAAACCTAGCATAGCATATTTGGTGTTTCAACCCAAAAGAATTTTCCCACTTGCAAAGTTCATACTGAGTAATACTTTATTAAAGAGAAAAAAGAGTCACTCGGCCTTCCCTGAAAATTTAAGATTTACTTATTCTCAATAGTTATCAGAAATTGCTAAATTATCTAGCTTAAATTTAAATGATCCCAAGGCAGAGTTATTTGAAGCATAACCCTGCCATTCTATTTGTAAAGGAATATGGCACTCTTAAAAGAATTCTTCTTACATAAAACGAGTGATATATCATTTGCTCTTCAGGGTAAAATATGAAACAAACACACACAAAAACTACCTTTCCTTCATTAAAACAGCAACACAGCAAAGTCACACTTGAAACTCCCCCCTTGGGATAGACAGTAGGGTTTTTAAATCCTTCTCCCGGTTTTAGTCAGTGTTTAGACACAAAGTATTTTAATAGATCATGAAATGTCTGTCTTTCTGCTTAATCCTAGGGTATCATAATGCATCTTAGTACAATGGAGATGCACGCATGCCTAATTTCCATAAATTACACAGCCCAGCGTTTTCATAAAGACAAATTCCAATTGTAAA
>NW_007224371.1:0-745 GCF_000164805.1 Carlito syrichta | reverse complement strand
GGTTATCATGATTGTTATTGTACTGGCTTTTTTATTTTTAAACTTTCTGAGGAAAAGAAATGTATTTCTTCCAAACCTAGCATAGCATATTTGGTGTTTCAACCCAAAAGAATTTTCCCACTTGCAAAGTTCATACTGAGTAATACTTTATTAAAGAGAAAAAAGAGTCACTCGGCCTTCCCTGAAAATTTAAGATTTACTTATTCTCAATAGTTATCAGAAATTGCTAAATTATCTAGCTTAAATTTAAATGATCCCAAGGCAGAGTTATTTGAAGCATAACCCTGCCATTCTATTTGTAAAGGAATATGGCACTCTTAAAAGAATTCTTCTTACATAAAACGAGTGATATATCATTTGCTCTTCAGGGTAAAATATGAAACAAACACACACAAAAACTACCTTTCCTTCATTAAAACAGCAACACAGCAAAGTCACACTTGAAACTCCCCCCTTGGGATAGACAGTAGGGTTTTTAAATCCTTCTCCCGGTTTTAGTCAGTGTTTAGACACAAAGTATTTTAATAGATCATGAAATGTCTGTCTTTCTGCTTAATCCTAGGGTATCATAATGCATCTTAGTACAATGGAGATGCACGCATGCCTAATTTCCATAAATTACACAGCCCAGCGTTTTCATAAAGACAAATTCCAATTGTAAACTATTAAACCTAAGCCAGTGTCTTTTGATGTCGCTGAGAAAGGTTAAGGGGGAAGTGTAAGCATTCCCACGTGGGAACGTGTT
>NW_007224370.1:0-786 GCF_000164805.1 Carlito syrichta | reverse complement strand
CATAAATTACACAGCCCAGCGTTTTCATAAAGACAAATTCCAATTGTAAACTATTAAACCTAAGCCAGTGTCTTTTGATGTCGCTGAGAAAGGTTAAGGGGGAAGTGTAAGCATTCCCACGTGGGAACGTGTTTCCTGGAGTAGGTGAATGAAAAGGAGAGAGGTAATATTTTTTGCCTCCCATCTCTCTTCATTAACTTGGATGTGTTCTTCTGAGACTGAAGTTAGACCCTTTTGAGAGAATTTAAAAAACAAATCCCTAAACAGTGAGGACAAACTAGCACACTTCTCGCAAAAGCTAAACTCTAAATGGGAATCAAAAGAAAGTCTGTTTCTCTGAAGCCATGACTTGCTTTCAACGTCTAAGGTGGAAGCCAAGTCTAACTGCCCCTAAGCAATAGTCTTAGTCCTTGAATTGTTTAATGTTAATTTTTTCTCTTTGTTTCTAAACTCTCTCCTTCCAAAGCTCCCTTATAACTGGGTAGTTAGATCAAAGCAAATGCCATCCAGGCGTCTCTGTTCAGGTACCTTGGAGCTTTCATTATTTGGTTGCGGAATTTCTTCGACAGATCTTGTTCTCAGCATCCTGTTGACATAATTTAACATACAGGTTACAAAGACTTCTGTGAGCCTTCCCCCTTCCTGTTTACTTTCACTCTTTGGATGGAGCCTAGTGCTCAAAAGCCAGCTCTTTTAAATATGAAAGCTGAATTACCTTCTCCCAAAGCGGGAAAGGTGTGAAAAGCAAGCAAGGGAAAGCAATACAGTGGCTTTTTAACAGTGTCT
>NW_007224369.1:0-801 GCF_000164805.1 Carlito syrichta | reverse complement strand
AAAAAAATTCTTTTCTTTTTTTATTTTCATTTTTAAATTAATATGGAATATATCATGTTGTACATATCACTTAAGGGCAATTATTTGGCTGGAGTGAACACAATTTCCATTTCATCAGTATTTAAAAGATTATTGAGCCGTGCTCGGTGGCTCAGCCTGTAAATCCTGCGCCTTTGGGAGGCTGAGGTGAGTGGAGTGCCTGAGCCCACAAGGTTCGAGACCCGCCAGGTCAGCGAGACCTCATCTCTACAATAAATCAAAAAATCAGCTGGGCGTGTTAGCGCACGCCTGTAGTTCCAGCTACTTGGAAGGCTGAGGTGGAAGGATCATGGTAGCACACGCCTGTAGTTCCAGCTACTTGGAAGGCTGAGGCAGAAGGATCACCAGAGCCCACCAGGTCGAGGCTGCGGTGGCCAGGAGCGGCCACTGCACTCCAGTCTGGGTGACAGAGTGAGACTCCAACTCAAAAAAAAAAAAAAAAAAAGATTTATTTGTAGAAACTTAAAATAATTGACACAATATTTCCAATTTGTTCTAGTGATATTTTAGTGTCCTTAAAAGATTGATGTTCGAAGAGCCATCCTTTCATTTCCTTCTCTCTCTCTCTCTGTGTGTGTGTGTGTGTGTATGTGTGTGTGTGTGTGTGTGTGTGTGTGTGTGTGTGTGTGTGTGTGTAAAGCAAGAGAGGGCTAAACTTTTATTTATTTCTTAGCCAACTGTCTTGCAAATTTGGCTATATATATGTATATATATATTTACTACTTTTTATTTTTTTAAAGAAGATATAGAAGGAGAGTATAC
>NW_007224368.1:0-710 GCF_000164805.1 Carlito syrichta | reverse complement strand
CAAAAACTCATAAATGCAGATAGGGAAAATAAATGGAACAATGAAGTTATATGAAGAGAAGAAAGCTAGCAATAGAGCCAAAGTAAGACACAAAATGAAAAAAAAAATTTTAAATGAGCAGTAGAAACAAATTATTTATTCTGGAAAGACTTGTGTTACTATAGATTGAATAGATCAAATAGTTGGTATGTTGCCAGATAGAGAAACTATATTCACGTGTTGGCCCATGTTTCTATCACTGTTTATTTCTAGTTCTCTGTAGATGGTGTCCTTTCATTAATAATATACATGGATTCCTATTCCTTTTTAGGCAGTACTCTACTGGAGAAATAATAAGAGAAAGAGATATTAGACATGGGTTGTTGACCTAAATCCGACTCTAGTTTCAACCCCATTTTCAGAGCTGACACCTAATCACAACCATTGAGCCATGCTTTTTAGGGATTTAACATGTCCTGCAGTGTAATTCAGTTGCCACTGAAGGTCTGTTTGGTGACTACTTGAAAGAGCAGAACCTTACAAAAAGGAAGAGAATCCACTGCTTTTCTTCAAGCCTGGCATATGATTCCCCTATCAATTTCCAGCTTCCAAGTCTGTCTAGATTTGTGGTTTGGATTATAAAACACAGATTATCAGAACTTGGAGGGTGTTTTGATAGATTTAATTCAATACCCTTGTTTTTCATTAAAGGAAGCAAAAGGAGGTTAAGT
>NW_007224367.1:0-969 GCF_000164805.1 Carlito syrichta | reverse complement strand
GTCTCGAACTCCTGGACTGAAGCAATTCTCTAGCCTCAGCCTCCCAAAGTGCTAGGATTGCAAATATGTACCAATCTGAGATCAATTTGTTGAGGGCAAACTGTTTCCCACACTCCACTGGCCCTTGGTGTATGACTATATTACCACATGATATAGTTACAATAATGATGATGTTTATCTGTTTTCTGTACCCTGACTCTTTTAAAAAGAAAGAGAAATTTGTGACCTGTTTTAGAAATAATTTCTTGAAGCTTTCAGTGGGATATTTTAATGATACGGTAAACTAAATTATCAGAAAAAGTTTATTGTCCATGGGATGGGGAAGGTTCTAGTCTGCACAGACAGCTACTATGGCTGTCCAAGTGGTCCCCACTAGCCTTGGAGCAATCTGAGGGCAGGGACTGTTTTATTTTGTTCAATTGGTGGCATGTCACAGATGCCCTAAATAGCATTTGTTAAATATTGGGTTGATGCAAAAATTCATAGCGTTTTTCACTTGCCCTTGGACTGCAAATGTTATTTGATGGCTGGTTGGCCACAGTTCATCACATTTGCCAATTCTTGGGTTGACTGACATTGATCATCATGGATTAGAGCATTTAAACAGTCTTCATCAAAGCCCAGTAATCTTCCTGAACGTGGAGAATCATTCAGGTCAAAGTGGCCCTCTTTGAAATGACAACACCACCATTTTCTTGCTGTTTTCCCCAGTGGCACTCTCCCTGGACATGACCCAAATGTTTCGAGTTGCCTCTGCTGCCTTTACTACTCTGTTAAACTCAAACAGAAAAACACATCGAAAGTGTTCATTTTCTTCCAATTGGCACTCCATCTTCTTGAGCCCACAAATAGCACTAACTTTCTTCAACTCTGCAAAATGCAAGGCATAGTCACCAGCACAACATAGTCGCTCCAAATGACAAATGAAAAACAAACACCCAACACCACAGTGTTGCCATGCCAAAAATG
>NW_007224366.1:0-398 GCF_000164805.1 Carlito syrichta | reverse complement strand
CTCACGGCCACTGTAGCCTTGACCTGCTGGGCTCAGATGATCCTTCCACCTCAACCTTCCAAGTAACTGGAATTACAGGTATGCACCACCACGCCTGGCTAATTTTTTGATTTATTGTAGAATGAGGTCTCACCAAGTTGCCCAGGCTGGTAAGATGATCACACTTTCTTGGCCACTCCTGACATTGAGACACAGAGCTTATGTCTCCTCCCGTTGCTTCTGGTGTGGTCTTGTGACTGACTTTGTCCAAACAAAATGCAACACAAGTGACACTACATCACTTACAAGACTGAGTCTCAAGAAATCTGTAGCATGTGCATTCACAGGCTTGGAACACCCCATCTGCCACGTCACAGAAAACCTAGGCTGCAGGAAAAGGTCAGTGTGGGAGAACCAAG
>NW_007224365.1:0-858 GCF_000164805.1 Carlito syrichta | reverse complement strand
TTCTTCAGGGTATATTCCCAGTAGGGGGGTTGCGGGGTCATATGGGAGGTTGATATTTAGGGCTCTATGTTGTATTTTATATGGAAAATTCTTTCTTAAAAAAATAATGAAGTACAAGATTGTTGCCTACCTCATCTTTGTCTCAAGCCTTTGTCAAAAGGAAATGGATTTTTTTTTATTTTTTGAGTTGGGGTCTCACTCTGTCACCCTGCTGGAGTACAGTGACACAATCATGGCTCACCATAGTCTTAACCTCCTTGGCACAGGTGATACTTCTGCCTCAGCCTCCTGAGTAACTGGAACTACAGGTGTGTGCCATCACACTCAATTTTTAATTTTTTTTTGTAGAGACAAATTTGCGCTATGTTGCCCAGGCTGGTCTCAAATTCCTGGGCTCATGCAATCTGCCTGCCTCGGCCTCCCAAAGTGCTGGGATTACAGGTGTGAGCCACTGCGCCTGGCGGAAATAGATTTTTAAAACAGATGCAAGTGACTGTTTTGTTTTTGTTAAGACCACTTTTATTGTTACAATGTTCAACAAAATATTTGTAATTCCTAAAAAGTTGAACAAGTTTAACTAAAATGGCGAATTAGATGTTTTTAGTCACAGAGAAGAGATGCTTTCATAAAGTTATTTTATTTTCACATTCTTTATTCTACTTTAGAAGGCAAATAACAACAGCGAATTGATAGGAACATTAATGTTTAAGACCACTTCTGGGATCTTTCCCGGAGTTGTTGGACATTGAGCCTAACGGCCTCCTCCACCTGCCTACGCTTGCTGTGTGACTTGCTGTGGTACAAGTTACTTAGCACTTCTGGGCCTCAGTTTTTCCTAACAGATTAATTGGACTGAGT